>NW_008665536.1:174387-181103 GCF_000695815.1 Acanthisitta chloris
CTTCATGAGATGAAGTGATTCCATTGAAACACCTTCTCAAATTCCGCACCTAATCAGTATGTGAAAGATCAGAGATTCAATTCTCTCCTCTAGGGAATAGTGTCTGAACTTCTTAGGAGGTCTAAAATACATTTTCCGGTATACCCAAATGTGTAAGAACAATTCTATTTTGTCCTTCACAATGAAGCTGTTTATTTGTGAAGTCAAACTATGCGGCCACAAGAGTAATTTTTGAGAGGAGCTCTGCAGAACAGAGACCAAAGCTCTGTTTTCCCCCTCCTTTCTAAGTATGAAAGGAGACTCCAGACAGAATGGAGCTATCCTCACATTCAGTCTCAGCAGGCTGAACCTCTGTTTCACATTGAATTGGAACAGCTTCAACAACAAGAATCTAAAATATACACTCTCACTCCTGTTCAAGCATACTCTATAAAAAGCAGCTGCAACACTGGAAATCAACCAAGCTACTTCTTCAAAATATGGAATTAAACCTTTTTACCTCCTCTGTCCTGGGTGAGAGCACCAATTACCAGAATATTGCACAGAAGTAAAAAAAAAACTCTTCAGAGATCTGGTTTACACAGAATTGGATGCGCAATCCTATAATCTGTAAACAGATACTTGCTTCAAGTTAAATAGACACATGTAGGTTTTTTCCATTTTTATATTCAGTTTATATAGAGATGGTCAATACTGGACACGGTGACAAAGCCCATTTCTGCATGTAAGCTGCAAAGTTCAAAGCACTTTTAAGCCTAGAGATACTTCTCTGACTCACAGGAAGCACTACAATATTTAGAAGAGTTTTACACTAAGGTGATTTGTTACTAAGCTAGAATTACCTATTCTTCAGAAAACAAAATCCAAAACAAGAATACAGTTATTATCTGGCTGACTGATGTCAAGCATCATTCCCAGGGTGGTGGGTTTTATATTTATTATTCTTCAGGAGTTACTTTTTTTATGGCTTTAAACAAATCCTGCTTTTCATTCACATGATTCTCCTAAGACAGAAATACACAACCAAAATATTAACATTTATACACAAGAAATCTACTCATAAAAGAAACATCACAATAATGGCTAGCTTCAGGGTTGCTGGTTTCGGTTTTGTTAAAACCTAAGGTTTTCTCTCTAAGAGAAAAAGGTCACGAAAGACATCGAAAAACGTAATGAGAAATTTTGTCCAAGGAGGTTGTAGAGTTTCATAAGACTTGCCAAGTGCACTTGATCCAATTACAGTACAACAATGGACTCTACTTGCAGTGCTAGCTCCAAGCTTTTCAGTGACGTTTGGAGACCAGCTGTTTGCCCCTAAAGAGTTGCTGCTGTTAAGAACTTTCTTCTGGAGTCTTGTTTATCAAAGCACAACTGCTGAAGTCAGGGGAGGAAAAAATGAAGAGAGATATGTATTCACAAGAGAAAACCCTGAATCTGCACCTGCTTCTTTCTGAACGTGCTAGAAAGATGATCACTTAAAACTTAGTCAAATTTTGTCCAAGCTACGTTTTGGCTTTTTTTTTTTAATTTTTCGTTATTCAGATGAGTATTTTTTGAGTAGTTCTTCAATTAGGACCTCTTACAAGAAAAAAATACACACAGATGTGCACACAGCTTAACAACTTGAAAGAGTTTAATAATGAATACTGACTATCAACAGGAATATATTTAAAGCAGTATTTAATGCATCTATCACTATCTGAATAGTCTGGACTACTTTTGGTTTCAAAAAACTTTTCTCCACACACTTAAAGACAGTACAATAACAGGCTTAGAGAGTTAGCACTTTAGGAAAAACGCAGCAGTCCTGTAAAGCCGGAACAGAAGTATTTGGTCATGTATTTACCTTATCTAATTATTTTTTTACAGAAAAGTACCTTCCTACTTTCTCATATTTTTCCCAAACATTTTAATCAATTTTCTCTAGTTTTGTTTTTATGTGTCTACAAGCACAAAATAGAATTCATGTCCCAAAATGAATGTATAATTCACCTCCTGTAAATATTCTTGACTTAAACATCAAGCCAAGAGGTTCAAGGCTTATGAGCTTAAAAAGCAATTTTTGTTTGCCTCCTTGCAATCGGAGCAACATCTCTGTATCAGCTGTAACACTGATGAGTAGAAGAAATCAATACTGATTTTAACTGTACACATGACTTAGGGATGTTTTAATAGCTGCTATTTTGATTAACCATCTCTCTCCCACAGAACATTTGGAAACAAGATCTAAAATTATACAATCTACCTATCTTGCAGTTGAATGATTTAATGTAGCCAACAGTCCTACATAATTACTAGGTTAATTAAGTACTTGGTTGTATTTAGGACAGAGCAGAGTTCAGGGAAGGTAAATGTGGAGAGGAAATACAAGAAATACTTGGGCCTAGAACATGCAAATTTTGCTGGTGGTGACCTTTAAAAAAGATTCTATTACATAAGGTTGAAAATCCTCATCTCTGTATAGCACACTGGCATTAATTTAAGGGTATTTTTTCCTTGTTCCATTTTCCTATGCTGTAATGTGGGTCACTTCCATTTGTTTTAGCAACAAGTCCTAATTAAGCCACAAAATGAAGAAAACAGATGATGTTGTTTCAGTTCTTTCAATTTTTCTCATGGTTTGAGGGAGTTTCAGATAGAAAAATTCTTGTTGCTATGCAAGTACCTGCAACTCTGCTTTTCAGGAGTTTCTGCTCATGGGGGAAAAAAAGAACATTTTAAAATTCTTTATTTAATGCCTAAAACTTACCAAAGTTTCAAGTCTGATACTAACCATATTTAATAAGGTGTTAGTCCACAGGGATGCTCTGCATCCACAACCCTTACAGAGTACAACAGGGGTTTTAGGTGTCTCATACCTCAATCTTATAAGTAGTTATTAAAACATGTTGTTCAAGGAGATCTCAGTTGCAAAAGAATTGCTCTTTTCACAACTTTCTGGCTTCAAAAAATACACCTGTCTTCTAGATAGTGTGTCCTCTAGCTACTATGGAAAGAAATAGCACTACAGTTACAAACTGCTACATCAACTTTCTTCAATAATACTAAAAAAAATAAATTGCAAACATTAGTGTGAGGTGTGAGAAAGTGAGGTATGTTGCATTAGTAACTAATTGTTGATTAGCAAACAGAACCTCAGGAAATAAAATTGTAAAACCAGAAAACGGCTCTTGAATAGTTATGTCCCTCCTAGCTATTAAATGTCTTGTTAAGAAAGTCTTCAAACAAACAACTCGGTATCATTTGTTATACCAGGTTAAGTACATGCATAGTAATAGTGCAACTCCATATGAAGGAGAATAAAATTTGTTTAATTTTCAAAGTTCTAACAAAGCTGAACCACACATACTATACTATGTTCAAACTTAGTATATACTTATCTGCATACTTAATTTCCATTATGTTTAAAGACACATAATATTATGATTTCCACTTCAAAGCACAGCTCAAAACTCTTCCATGCAAAGAGCTAGCCTGTAGATGCAGTTAGGAAACAGATTGCTGCAGGCTATCACACAGATTACCAGTTTCTGATCTCCATCAGGAAAGAACCGCTTGGGGGAAGTCAGAGCTTCATTGCTCAAGTTCTCTACAATGAAGAATTCAACATAAGAATTAGCACAGGAATCCTTATTATGTGTTTCAAAGTGATTTCAGCTGAAAATGAACTGTTCTTTTCATACAGGTGATCAGCTAAGGGGTTTTCAGTTTAAAGAGACAGCAATATTGAAATCTCACCTCTTTATGCACTCTGTAATTAGAAATAATCTTAACATACAGGTGTTCTACTGCTTGCAAATTTTGCTCTTTACCTAAACCCTTACATATCCAGCTATTACATTAACACAACCAACCAAACCATTCACCTTCCTATATTCATACCATAGCTCCATGATGACACGACTGAACTCTAGATTTAACCTCACCCTCCCCTGATGCCCATCCATCTCTTCCCTTCTCTCCAAATGCCCTTGCATAAAGCTGTACTTTGAGACAGTCTGAGGAGGAAAAAAAAAAATAGAGGAAGAATCAGCTTTTTGCTTATCAGTTCTCTGTGTGGTTCACCTAGAACTTGCACAGCTAATAATACAGGCACAGGCAAGGAGAACTGAAATGAGGAAGACTGCAGAGCAATGTCAGACTAGACTGAGCTGACCACAGACCTACAGCATTGAATTATATACATAAAAATAGTAACTTAATCCCCCAATATAATATACATCTTTGGAGTCTGAACCTAGACTAGCTATGACCTCTGCCAGGCTTGAGACGTGGGCCAATGCAAACCTTATGCAATCCAGCAAAATGAAGTGCAAGGTCCTACATCTGAGCCATGGCAATCCCAGGCTCACCTACAGGTTGGGTGGGGAAGTAACTGACACCAGCAACAAGGAGAAAGACTTGGGAGTGACAGTGGATGAGAAGCTCACCATGAGCTGACTGTGTGCGCTAGCAGCCCAGAAAGCAAATCGTATCCTGGGCTGCATCAAAAGAAATTTGGCCAACAGGTCAGAGGAGGTTATTCTCCCCCTCTACTCTGCTCTCATGAGACCTGGAATACTGCCTGCAGTTCTGGTGCCCTCAACATAAAAAGGACATGGAACTGTTGGAGCAATTCCAGAGGCCATGAAGGTGGTAAGAGGACTGGAGCATTTCCCCTATGAAGACAGGCTGAGGAATTTGGGGCTGTTCAGCCTGGAAAAGACTGAATGGAGACCTCATTGCAACTTTACAATATCTAAAGGGCCTACAAGGGAGCTGGAGAGGGACTCTTTGTTAGGAACTGCAACGATAGGACAAGGGGGAATGGGTTCAAACTGACAGAGGGGAAGTTTAGGTTTGATAAGAGAAAAATATTTTTTACTCTGAGGGTGGTGAGACACTGGAATAGGTTGCCCAGGGAGGTGGTGGCTTCCCCAACCCTGGCGGTGTTCAAAGCCAGGCTGGATGAGGCCTTGAGCAACCCGGTCTAGTGGGGAGGTGCCCCTGACCATGGCAGGGGGGCTTGTGACTAGATGATCTGGAAGGTCCATTCCAACCCCTAAACTTCTATGATCTTCACGTGCATTCTCAGAGTAATTGCCAAAATCTAAGAAAACATACTCCAGCTTTCTGTCTCCCTGATACTAGAGATACTTTAGGCTCTCCACCTAGCATTTTAAACAAGTCACGTCCTCAAAAGGGTATTGAAAAGGTTACCTGTCATATACCATTTAAACACTTAACAAAATACTCAGAAAGTATATTAAAGCAAACATCCTTGCAGATGTGAAGTGCAAGTTTCCTCCATATTTGAATCACCATGAATAGTATCTCTTAGCCTCAATGACTTCCTGCACACAGCTAAGATATGTCAGAAAACACAAAGCAGGCCCAAGATTTCATCCCACACTGGATCAAAAGGGGCATGAGAACTTTCCTTGATGTCTTTATCAACTGGTGGCATCTCCGGAAGTGTGGAGAGGAATCTCCCAGTGCTCCAGAATTCTTAAGGCGAAAAAGTACTGATAGAGAGAAAAGACAAGAGGAAAGAGACCAGAGGAAAGCGATCAGAGGAACCAGCAAATCCACCAATTTCACTGATGGCACTGCTGCAACATAGCATGTAAATTACAGATGTTTGGATCATTACTGTTGGTATCATTATAAAATAACCTGCCAGGTTAAAACATATGTTCAAATGTTTTCCAGAAAGGCCAACCTGAACAAGACACAAGGCAGACAAGACGAATCACAAAGTGGCGACTGCCCACACTTTCATGGGTCTTCTATTTTTATTAGCATATTTTGGAGTTTCCTGAAGATTTATGGAGGAAATATGCATGGATAGTTGGTACTTACATACACAAATGCCATTAAAATTTTTATCTATAAGATTAGTCTCGTCACAATCAACTTTCCTGGTTAAACAGAGATGTTTTTCTACCAGTCTGTGGTGAATTGTTTAAAACTAACAATATCTGGCACTAATAGCAAAAATTCAAGATCTTCAACTAGTTGTAAACTGCTAAACTGGCCAATAAGATAAGCCTGCTGAAGAAATTACTGCAACATTTCCCAAGGAGTACATAAAGTTTCTACCAGCAAGGCACAAAGCATTTCTCACTTGTCTGCAATAATCCTACAGCAATTCTAACACAGTAGTAACAACCCACTGTGTACTTCTGAAGACCAAAAATGTTACAAGAAAACATTTTCCATGGAGTTTAAATACTCATATCAAAGCACTGATCAGCACACCAACTGAATTCATAAGAATTTGCTTTAGCTAAGGAAACACTTGGACTTTGGTCACTTTTGGTCAGCAAACACTTAGAAAAGTCAAAACATTTCTTAAGCCTCACAGAGCATCCCAAATTTACATCTCACTTATGACCTCCAACACCTAAATACCTTTCTTCTTAAGGATGACAATTAACCTGAAGAAGGAAATAATGGATAGATTGCAACGCAAGAAATCAGATGATGCACTACATGACTGTCAAGAGCATAAACAAGCATGCTGGACATTAGCTCAGATCACAAATTAGGGAGCCAGAACTTTTAGACACAAACATCACATTTAAAGACAATCTATAGTGTAAGAAAATGAGATGCTATAACACAGCACAGCCGGGTAGCTGAGACAGACCAAAGAAGGCACAGGCAATCCCACTTCAAGCATTGGAAGCCCTGATGTGAAGTCCAGTTTTTCAAACACCAACAAAAGAACTTCA
>NW_008665536.1:181132-184254 GCF_000695815.1 Acanthisitta chloris
TTGTCTGCACTTTAGGTAAATTACAAAGCTAATGGAGAGCCTCACCCAGAGAAAGTACATATAAAGTAGTCTTTATAACAGAGAGGAGATAAAATTCAAAGTTCTTGCAAATCAACAGGCACAATTTCTTCCTAGAAGTGATACTGTTAACCAAATGCATTTGAATAATGACATCAGGTCAACTTGAATGCATGTCAAAAAGCCCCAAACAAATTTGAAGAATGCTGAAAAGCCAAATCAAAGAATTAGATTAACGGGCTTTAATGGGTCCAAAAGATGAGTAAAAGGAGTTAAAACTTTGGCAATACATTTGACATATAAGGAAACTACATGGTAAAAATAGCAAAAAGTGAAAAAAAATCTCCTGGGATCTTGCAGACCAAAGCAGGGGATGTCAGAAGATTCTCAGTCATGACTGTAGAGGTTAAAGAAAATATAACAAAGCAACAGTAGAGTTCTTTTTCATCACAACAAAATACAGTTGTCTGTAGACACAGACAATGCCTTGTGTTAGAAATGTGGGATTTGTATAGTGCCTAGCTTATGGAGAACTCCTGTCCCACCTGGTATTAGAAATACAAAGAAAACAGACAACAATTATTGCACAACTATATGATCAGTAAGAATTACGTTTAAGTAAGTCCTTACATATTGCAAGACAAAAGACACCCACACAGCAACACAATGATAGATGCTTATTATTGGTACTCTTAAAAGTAACCTTAGCTTACAAAGTATTCCATACTTTTTTAGCTTTTTTGAAATCTGTATTTCAAAAGTAGCTGGACTAACGATCCTCACTCTTGCTGGAAGGCTTTTCCACAAGCACCTGCTAATGCCTAAGACATTTCCAAATTTCACATCTCATGAAATCTGTGGCAGTTAATTCATGACCAGGTGAGATGCGTTTGTTCCTATACCAAAACTATCCCTCATTTAATGAGGCTTCAAGTACTGCAGCAGCAAGTATCTATTACTCCACCTAGCTGTTTGATACTCGTTAGAGGGGCCATGTCTTTACAATGCATTCTGTAGGCTAACGACAAGATGCCAAACTTTCTAGTAGGGATAATAACAAACATTTCCCTCTCTAAGTATACCCAAATGGTCAAATTTTTCCCTGGTTTTTGCTTTTGTACTCCAAGTAAAAATCACTGGCATAGTCATACAATTCTGCAAATGTCACTTTCAAAGAAGCATCCATGAGAAACAGGACAAAGCTTAAATACAAAGATTTTTTTTTTTAATTAGGACTGATCTGACAACTTCTAGCACATGACCTCTGAAAGTCAGAGACATATTTCTAAAAAATATTTGGTTCCACTTCTGACACTTCAGTGTATCTGAACTCACTTATAGAAACCCATAGAAACCACAGTGAGAACTATTTCAGACTTAATCTATTTGTGAGATTACTGTAAATATTTTCTGATGCAGATTGCACCATTCAGATGCAGGCATTGTCTTCAGCACACAGATTCTGGACATGCTGTTAGACTCAGTGGTTTCAGAGCTATGAGCAAGGCCTTGGCAAGAAGCCACATCCTCTCCCAAGAACTGCTGTGAAAGTGAACACTTCTATCGAGCAAGAACTGCCTCAGACTTGAGGTTTTCATACTTGACAGCCTCAATTACTCACCATTTCAAAACAATCTCCTCATCTCATTTTCATGTCCCTCAACTGCAGAAGGTTTACTGGCTGCTGTGAAGACTCTGCTCCTCTAGCTGTTCCTTTATTCACACAGGAGTAATCATCCCTTACCTCTTTCTGCAGCTGCAACTCTGAAAACAGCATCAGCTTCATGCTGTAATTGCTATGCCTGTCCAAGGGATTCTAACTAGGAGTTGTTGAAACAAACAAAACATTTGTATACATTTAAGAGGTTACATCTTAGGAGAGTGCCTAACACGTTACCCATACTGCTTCATCCCCTCAAAGATATCTCTTAATACAAAAAGACAAAATTTTACTCTGACTGCAAATAAAAATCTATGCAATACTTTTTTATTTAGTCAAGATTCAGTTTACTGACAAATTTCATTTTTCCCAATGTTGACAAACATTTACAATTATATTTAAAATATTAACAATACCATGTTCTGTATTCAAAACATACTGGGGATGCTTGCTTCTAATGCATGATAATTGAAAAATCTGTATTCAGCATGCTTAATACTGGGTGATAATCAGAGCACCTCCAGTCCAAGCAGAAAGTGTAATACATACTCTACAGATGAGGTCAACAATTGAAAAGGGATTTAAAAATAAAAGAAGTGAAATTAATAAAAAACCCATTCCACTTCTATCAACATTGCAATATCACCTCTAAACTCTTTTAGGCTTAAGTATATTTGAAATCTTTCCCTCTCGATTCATCATGTGATAGCCAAACTAATCCTATATGGTTCATTCTTTAATTAACATCATTGTCCACATTATTGCTATATGCAAGGAGGAACAACAGATATCAGTTCTGTGTCATCACTACATTTCATCCTTGGAGCTCTGTGCACACCAAGCTCAAACCCAAAGGAGCTACAACACATAAACGTCTACTGAGACAGGATCACTGCCCTTCTCCAGTGCAGCCGCACAGCTGCATGGTGACTCCAGACACATACACGTTTTTCCTCTTTCAAGCATGTTCTGCTACGCTTAGAAACTTTCCCTATTTAAACAGTCCACACACAGCAGTTCACGGACAGCGACATTTGTTAAGGGGTTCTTGAGCGGGGCGGAGGGGAGGTGTGTAGAGATGCCGCCTCCAAAAACCGCCCGCCTGCATTTTCCCGAGACGCTTATACTCGCAGAAACCATCAGCTTAGACGCTCCATCTACAACGGAGCTAATAGCTTAGATCTGATGAGCTGCGTTGCTAACCAGGTCAGCCCGAGGAGATATTCCACATCCAAGTTTGAACACGAGAACAACAACGAGACTTCACTAGCATCGGAGACTGGAGCATCCCCGCTCTGCCGCCAGCCCCGGGAGGGAGAGGCCCGAGGGATACCCGGAGAGGTGTGAGGGACACCCACCCCTGCTGAGGCCTGCCCGGCGCTTACCCCAACCCTCCCGGGGAGCTTCGCGGGGCGATCCCACCGCCCGCCTTCTCCTCCACGGG
>NW_008665537.1:0-21237 GCF_000695815.1 Acanthisitta chloris
CCGAGCCGAGGGCACCGCGGTGCTCCGTCCTCTTCCCCGTACGGGAGGATGGATCAAGCGGGATGCCCCGGGCTGTGTGTTCCTCGGGTGATCCCGGTGGATGCGGACGGGAGGATGGATCAAGCGGGATACCCCGGGGTGTGTGCATCCCTTCCCGGGTGCCCGGGGAGCCCTGACAGGGCTGTGTGTGCCGGGCAGCAGCACGGCTGAGAAACTCCAGCGTTTTCGTTTTATCCCCGTATCCCTATTCTCCTGTGTTGTCTAGCACCGGCAGCTGTGCCGGGCTGGGAGGGAACAAAGCCCCCAACTCCTGGCTGAGAGGTGACGAGAGGACAGACCTCACCCCTGAAGTCCTTCATTCCTGCCCCTCTATACCTGTAGCCCATCTAGACCCTCTTTTGGGGCTACCTCTCTGCAAACTGCAACGCTGTGTCTGGGTTTGGGCTTATTTCGGTATAAAAAGTTACTGCACCAAAGGGTTGTTTGTTTTTTTTTTTGTGGAAAAGCCACTACTTGTTGTCTGAATTAACTGGTGTTAGGCACAGCTGTTCTGGGGGAGTCACTTGTACCCTTTCAAACCCTTTGGAAAGTTTGCTCCAGGAAATGCTGGCACTGCCACAGTGTCCTTTGATGAGGACAGAAGAGCCGCCAGGCGCTCCTGGCACGGCACTGAGCTGGATGGAAGGGATTCTAATTGAGGTAAAACCCTGTGGAATGGGCTGTGAGGGAGCAGCTGCTCTCCGACCTTCCTCGCTGCACCTTTGTCCCCGCGTGGTTCGGGGATGAGTTCACAGCCCGTGTCGGCACCGCTCGGTCTCAGCCTTGTTGTGATCCTGTCTCCTAGTGCCAGAGGGCCCCGAGGGAGCAGTGCCAAGCACTGTGCTGGGCACAGCCTCCATGGGTCTCCCAGGGCACGGGTGCACTTCTGGAACATTTCCCGAGGGGATTGTGCCCTTTGCCATGAAGTCTGTCGCGGGTGCTGTCCTTGGGGATTTCTCCCTGCCTGTCAGGATGGAAAGGTCAGCTGTCTCTTTGGGTTTAAACTGAGCCACTGCTGCAGCCCAAGGAAAGCTGTTTGCTGGGTTTTATGGGAAACTCACTGCTTGTTGCAGGATGCCCCAGGCAAAGGTTGGTGCTTGGCAGCAGGACTAGCCTGGGTTGGGGTCTGTGCTGTGCTCCTCAACACCTTCCTCTCCTGCCCTCCCTGAAATACCCAGTGCTTTGAGATGGGTCTGAGGGATTTGTGATTCCTCCTTCCTTTCCACCCTTCTGCCTCCTTCCCTGTCCCTGCTGACCCTGTTGGTTTCCTGCCATGTGGGCACTGCTTGCTGCAGGACAGACAGTGTGGCACTATGGGGTGACCCTGTCCCTGAAGGTGGGCAGGGGGTGGCCAGGTCTGGGCAGGGACCTGCTGGATAGGTCTCTTGGTGTGTTATCCCCAGGGACTCAGAGCAACGTGTCTTCTGCCAGCAGGTCTCTGCTGATGATACCCTTGGGCACATATCCACAGGCTGCCCCAGCTCTGTGGGACCCTCTCGGGGCTGCCCATGGGCAGTGCTGAGTGAAGGGGTGATGCCCTGGGCCTGCCCAGCTGCCTGTCTCCTCTCACCTGAATGTGGCAGCACAGGAAAAGTCCCAGCTAATTTGTACTTCAAAAGGGATATGAAGTGACATAATGAAAACAAGGGAAAAGAATACCAGAGGCCCTGGATCAGTGTGGGAACAATCCCTGTGTGAAGACAAACGGCGTCTCCATGGCAGACGCTGTTTCATTTCCTGAGTCCTGGGACTGGCACTTTTTCTGGGCATGGTGTGGAATACTGTCAAATATCAATTTGGCTTGGCAGGGTGGCAAAGTCGGGCTGGGTGAGTCGGGGAAGGCAAGTCTGGAACTCATTAGGGCTTGTTGCAAGGCCTTGAAAATTTGATTTTCAATCACTGTTGGGTTTAATTATTGCTGATGTCTTGCCTAGCGTACTCTGGGATTCTTTCTGAGGAAATGAAAGCAGCATGAGTGGGCCAGCATTCTGCTGGCACGGGGCTTGTTTAGATTAAATTCTAAGTGGAGAGTCCAACCTCGGAGCGAGATAAAGCGCGAGGCTGGCACAGCACTCTGAGCGCTGCGGCCGCTCCAGGGCTGGGCAGGCACTGGGGCTGCTGTGCTGCTCTCCCTGAGTTCTGGCCCTGCTTGTCAGGAGAACAAAATAACCCACTAAGCTAATGGCACTGATCAAGGCCAAGGTAAAGTTTGCTCAGTTAATACAAATGTTGGTTCTTTAACTTTTTCTTTCTCTGGTTCTGTAGCATGGGGTGCAGGAGAGGAGTGTTGCTGTTGCAGGGATAAATGGGCCTCAGGGTATGGTCTTGGGGGTCTCTGGGCCTTGAAGAGAGGCAAGAGCTTTCCTCTCCATCAGCAAAGCACCTGGGTGCTTGACCCATCTGCCTGTATCAGCAGATGGGAATGCTGGTAGGGATTGGGGGCTTGAGTTGGTAAAGTCCAAAAAGGTAGAGTTTTTAAAGACTTGAAGAATAAATTGGAAACTCAGCTTTTTGTGTTTTCATAAACTGGGTCCCTTAGTCAAGTGTGCAGGATGCCAGGACTGAGCCCCAAGCTGTTCTCCTCAGTGTATGTTCCTGCCTTTGTAGGGAAGGATGTTCAGCTCCCAAATAACAGGGCCAGAGATTTGTTCTGTCCAGAGATCTGCTGTGGGACACAGCTGTGAAGCCTCTGTGTCTCAGCACTATGAGCAGTTTGGGTGGGTGATGATGAGGGTGGCAGGAGCTGTGCCTGCAGTGAGGAGCCTTAGAGGCAGTGCCCAAATCCTTCCAATGTGCTGCTGCTCTGCTGTATAAATGCTGTCAGAGCTGTACAAACAGCTCCATCTCGACTGGGAGGACTTGAACCTCATAACTCTTAGCAATTAGGCCACTGGGAGTTATTCATCCCTTGCAGGCTTTTCATGCTCATGATTTCTGGTTCTATTCCCTGCTAGCAAAGCTCAGAGTTTCCTTGTGGAGTTGGTAGGACTGAGGGTTGTCTGCCAGGGACAGCTCACACATGTCTGTGGCCTGGGGACACTGCTGTGCCCTGCTTGGGAAGCTGCTTTGTCCCCATGGCATGGAGATCCCTGCTCCCAGAACAGCAGCCTTGTGTTGGAACCCAGGGGAGGAAGCAGCTGCATGGGGAAGCAGATGTTGATCTTAATGCAGAAACCTGCTCTGAGCAAGTATTTATAGACATGAAATCATAAAGCAGCACAGGGTTAAAGAGCTTATTTTGGGACTTGGACTCAGCTAAATCGAGTCCCATAAAATGCAGTTTACAAGTTACCAAGTCCCTCTGGCCCTGCAGGGAGGCAGTGGCACAGTCTGCAGTATTTGTTTAGGCTGAGTTTGCTCTCCTTTTTCCAAAAGGAAATATTGTATTTCAGCCATTCAGGAAAGGCAGGACTGGGATGGCCCAGCTTGGAGCTACTGCTCTGCTTAGAGATGGGGCTCAGGGAAAGGGAAAGCTGTTTGCAACGTAGGGAAGAGCAAGAGTTTGCTGCTGCTGGTTAGTCTGATTCCTCACACTTTCACCATCTCACCTACTCCCAACCCTTTGACTCCATCACTTGTTTACATTCAAGGAGCACAGGACAGCAAATCCACCCCGAAGCATGGTGGCTGGTTACCTGTGTACATGCAGCATACTGTTGCATGTACCTCATGCCTCAGCCACTTTTTTGGCATTTTGCACAGCTGGATGGGCCTCTGGGAATTTTTGGAGGGGTGTGGGATAGAGGCCAAATGCTGTTTGACCTTGGAGCTGATGGTGATGCTGGGGTGAAGGAGAGGGATGGATGGCCCAGGCATGGCCCTGCCCTTGTGCCCACCTTCTGCTTTCTCCTGCCTTGATCTCCTCAACTGTAAAGATCCTTCTCCTACTACTGAACAGATATTTAGGACTGAATCAGTCATTATACAGAAACTGGATGGAAGCAGCTAGAGCAGTGCATTGTGTTGGTGCACTGAGGGTTCCCCATTCCCTCTGGCATCCAGCACCATCTCCTCCTGCAGGAGGTGGGAAGGACACAGCTGGCTGGTGATTATACAGAGACACTTACCTGAGTGCTCTGGAACTCAGCACAGCTGCTGCTTAATTAAACTTGGGTGGGTTCTTCCCATTCCAGACACTTCCTCACTGCTGGGTTGGGGTTTGTAATTAAGCTCAAGAATCTGAAGCACTGTCTGGCCTGTGGAAAAATCTATTCATCTGATTTTTCAGCCTTTGCCCTTCTCTTATCATTAATTCACACATTGTTAGTGGAGAAAGGAATGCTGCCAGCTATGTGCTCTTGGAAGAAGGAGATATTTGCAGAGGCCCTGGTTGTTGGAGCTCTGTCATCCTGTAGGTTGGGCTCTGGCAGCTCCAATGAAATAGTTTCCTCCAGTATGGTGGAGGAATTGTGCCTTTTTCTGGGCTTTTTCTTTGCTAAAATAAAAGGCAACAAATGTCTTACTCTGCAAAGTTTAATATCAGTAAGTGCTTCCAGTACTCCAGATGATACCAACTCGTTCACTAGTGACTTCAGTAAATCCTATAGAGAGAATTTGGGATGACAGACAGCCTTTTGTTGAGGGATTTTTCCCTGGGAGTGTGGTAATTGGGATAACTGCTTGCTCAGAATCTGGCAGGGAACCAAATTGCTTGCAGGTCATGATTACAATGGATGTTTTCTGCCTATGAAAATGAGAAGAAAATAATTCAGAACAACCCTTTGCTGTTCCCAGGACTGCAGGAGTGAGTGTGTGTTGGTTAATACACTGCTAGGGGCAGTTGTTTGCCTTGCACAGATTTATTCCTCTCGCAGACACTGTCAGGGAGCCCCTGCTGAAGTCCAGCACATCCCTGAGCATCCCACTTGAGCTGAGCCCTCCTGCAGCAGGTCCAAGGGATGTTTTGGACCATTCTGTGCCAGGACTGGGAATTGTCCCCTGAGCACACCTGAGGCTGGACCTCACCAGACATCAGTTGTAGTCAAGGAGGAATGTTGATATTTAAGGTCACTCCCAGTCCAAATCATTTTGTGTTTGTTGCTCATCAGCAGGAGGGGAAAAAAATTAGTGTAATACCCAATCTGTAAACCTGTTGGCCAAGGTCTGTGTGTTCCAGGAGTGGCACTTCTGCTGTGTCCTTAGTGCTGCCACTGATGAAGTGGAAAGAAAAATCCACATCCAGGAGCACCTTGAGAGCTGATGTTTTTGTGCTTTAGTTGGTCAAAGTGCTGTGGGTTTTCGTGCAGAATCCCAGGCTAGGAATGTCTGGAGTGGAGGCACTTGCAGGGCTGGCACGTGGCAGACTCATGCCATCAGAGCTTGTTCTGCCTGATAAGCAGAAGCAGCAAACACCACCCCTGATGAATGGCAGAGCAGTGGGACCAGACGTGCCTCTGGCATGTGAGCCTTGGGAAGGATCTGTTCCAAGAGGGAGGATGAGCCATAATAAATTCTGAGGTGCCTCAGGCTGAGCTCCTTGTCCTCCAGCTGGGACATGGAGATTTCATCCCACCCAAGGCTGGTTCATTGGGTTCCTTCAGTATCACTTGAGTTGTTGTCTTAATGTGCATTTAAGCTGAGTTAAGTAGGTGGCATCACTTGGCATCCCCAGCAGGATCCTGGCAGTGTTTGCTCCAGCACTAGTACCTGCAGTGAACTTGGCTCGAGTCATTGGTGTCTCTTATCTCTGCCAGCACTTGGAGCTGGAGCACCACTCACCCCAGGCCATGCTTAGCACTGGATCCTGAGGAACAACTCACAGTGGAGCTTGTTGGAACTTCTCAGCTCTCCCATGTTGTCCTTGGGGGTGATTTTCCTCAGCAAAGTGGGTTCAGTGAAAAGCAGGTGAGCCCTTTCCTCAAGGATGTCATGGAGAGGTACTCCAAGATAGGAAAACTGTCTTGGAGAATACTGAGTGAGACAGATGGCCCATCCAAACCAGGAGGCAAGGTGCTTAAGCTGGTACTTTGTGAGGAGAGTTCAGAAGTCTCTAGTTTGGGCTAACAGGCTGTTGGGTCACTCATCCATTGAGGGGAGAGGTGTCTGCATGGGTGCTGAGAAGGGACACTTGGGTGCAGCTTGTGCCTGTGTGTAGTAAGATAATTACAGCAAATCTGCCCACCTGGACCCACACAGGAAGGAAAATTCAACCAAAGAGGCTTTTTGTACATGCAGAGTCTGACATCACTCCTGATTTAAGTCAAACACAGCCCTTGGATGTGTTAACACTGTGCTGTTGGGTTTGGCTGATTTTCCACTGCAGCTTTGCTTTATCCCATGGTGCTGTGCTTTCCTGGAGTTTGCAGCATTCCTCTTGCTGGGATAGACACCTCTTTTGTTGGTTGTAAGCCCTCACACCCTGCAGTCACTGGAGATCCTTGAGGAGGTTTGAGCTGGCTCTCTATTATTGTGCAAGTTTAGCTCTATTATAGTCAGATAATGACAACAACTGAACTGTTATCCATCCCTATCTCCAAACTTCTCAACAATTGTGCTGAGCAGACTGGTCCCACCCATGTGAATACTGTGTGACTTCTTCCTTTTCCTTTGTTCAAGGATCTGTGTCAGAGTTAGGGTTGTTAATCTCCAAAACTCGTTACAGCTGATGGAACCCACCCAAAGGGCTCATGTGGTCCCTCAGCCTTCCCGGAGCTGTCCTCTGCCCCAGCTGTGATTTAGGGGTAGAGCATCCAATGCTAAGGCTGCAGGAGGGTCTTGCAGAGGCTGCAGGAAAGGGTTTGGCTGGAGCTTGCCGTGGGTGCTGGGGAGTGCTCCGACTGCAAGCAGAGGTGAGATGAGGACCTTCACTGTGAAGGGCTGCTGTGAACTTGGAGTCACTTTCTGGAAACCAGTTTTTCTCCTTCCCTCCCTAAAAAGGAGGAGAAAACATACTTGAGGTAGTTACGTGTCTCTAGCACCATTTTCAGTCTCCAAATAGGGTGTTGTGCAATAAGTGCTCTCAGGATCTAGAAAGCTCTGTGGAGGCAGGAGGGCTCTGTTTGCTGGTCCCTTCTAGAGCTGCAGCCATGGCAGTGTGTCCCCAAATCCCTTTTGGGGAGCTGGAGCTGGTTTTGCTCTCCTGGTTCCACCTTGCTTGTCACTTAACCCAGTCCCAAGTCTGTGCAGTCATGACGTGTCTCATTCTCCTGCTGGAGGTGAAAACTGGTTCATCACATCTTGACTGTGTGTGCCTTGTGCCTCAGTGGAGATGCTGTAAGGAGCAGTCTAACAGCAAAAGAAAAGGAAGAAAACCAAGTGTCACCAAAAAGCAGCTTGGCCCTTATGCTCAGTGCTCTTTTGCAGAGGAGCCCTCAAGCTCTGAACCGAGGTGGAGCTGTGTTTGGGCTCTTTCCTTGTCACTTGGCATGACAGGCTCTGTTTTCCAGCCATTGAATGGATGGTTCTGCCTTTGGCCAGTGTGATAGCAAACCATGGCATTACCAGACTGTGCCTGAGATTGCTCAGAGACTTTTTTTGTGGGTAGAATGGCCTCAATTCTCTATCATTTCACTACCCAAGAATTTCCTCTGCCCTGACTTGCTTTCTCCCTTCTAAGAGCAAGAATGCTGTGAGGCACAGAAGGCCAAAACAGGGATGTTGAAAGGAGTGTCTAGTCCTGGTGAGCAGGATTTGCTTTGCTTCAAGCAGTTTGTTGACACAGGCCTGATTTGTCTTTTTTTTAATTTTTTTTTAAAAGCATTACAAATGTTTCAAACTCTTTATCTTAAGGTGATGCCAAACTTCAGCTGCAGTTCCTGGATGGGTATAGGTGGAGCCTGAGGCAGTCAGAGCATTTGTTTCACATTATCTGACTGGGTTTGGGTTTTTGCAGGCTTGCATATTTTTTTTTAAGAAATCTCCTTTTATGCCTATGAGGAGCCAGAGCAGAGAGGGGAAGCTCAGTGTCTGGGCAGGATGTGCTGCTGACCAGGCAGCAGTGCCTGTTGTGTTTGGCCCCTGCACAGGGATGGGAGTGAGAGTGGCTCAAACCTCCCTCTGCTTCCAAGGGAGCAAGGAATAATGCTCTCCTCCACATACAGACCCACCTGGGCCATCACAACCCATGAGGAGTGTGGTGAGGAGCCTCATGGTACTCATAGCTGCAAACAGGAGTTCCTGAGGTCTATCATGGGATCCTATAATGGTTTGGGCTGAAGGGACCTTAAAGATCATCTTGTTTTGACCCCTGCCATGGGCCAGGACACCTTCCACTAGCCCAGGTTGCTCCAAGCCCCATCCAACCTGGCCTGGAACACTTGCAGGGATGGGGAGTCTACAACCTCACTGGTTATAGTCTGAAGCTCAGATCTGGAGCTCCTGGTCACAGAGACATGTGCTCTGGTCCTGGCTAAGCAGTGCAGGGTGGGAGGGATGCTCTCCAGGTCTCCTGTGTGTGTCTGAAGCTGTATATGACCAGAGGTAATGGCCAGGACTTCCTTGGTTTTGCCTTGAGGAAATGGATCCTCAGGTTTTGTTGATAGCCAAAGGCCCCTAGGGCCAGGAGCACTGTTTGGGTCTGTCCATCTGTCTGTGAGCTGTTAATTCATGTTCACAGTCATCTGTGGTGGTGTGGGACCACCCATGGGACCCCAGCTCTGCCTGCTGTGGGCTGCAGGATGTTCTCCCCACCCTTGGCAAGGGACAGCCATGCCCAAGCCATTGCTGGCAGCGTTTGAAGCACAGAGCAGTTAACCTCAATTAAACTTGGACCTGGGACAGGACACAGAAGGCATGTTTGGACAAGGAGAATAAATTACCAAGGAAGGGGCTTGTTCACACTGGAGCAAGGAAGTGACACATGGGGTTTGTGTCTCCATGTGGACATCACTGGTGCCACCCCAAAGGGCTGTGAGCTCTGCACTGACACTCACTGGGACTCCAAAGTGTCAGGTTGGTTTGGGGGGTTCATGTTCTGATTCTTGATACTGACCCTGCTTTTCCCTGTGCTATTCCCCTCGTGTGTAATGAACCTTTTCCAAATGAGTTTATTTAATCCAGATGTTTGCATTTTAAATAAACCACCACTCACAGTCCCTTGCTGATACTCAGCTTCTGTCTGACTCACTACAGTCAGAGGCAGTTAAACCCCATCAGTTGGGACCTGGCACACAGTTCCAGACCTGGCAGGATTGTGAGTGGTCTGTGGGAATCTAAAATGTCTTCATCTGTCCTGGAGAGCTGGCACATTACTGAAGAACCAAAGCCATCCTCTCTTGCTGGGTATTAGAGGTAGAGTGGAATGTTTGGGCATGTCAAGACCATTTTAAGATGTATTTTTATGAACTCCTGGGGTGGAATTGTCTTTTCACTGGCTTGAAAATATCAGGACAAACTGCAGGTGAAAAATGAGATGAGAACTAGTGGGGAAAGGTAAGGTAGAAATGAAACAGCATTCCTGGGGCAAGGAGAGCTGAAATGGGTCATCTCATATCCTTTGGACTGTTTCTCCAGGATGATCAGCTTTGTGTGGAGGCTTAATAGTTCAGTGCAAAAAAAGTAGGCATGTAAAGGCCTGTCATCTACCTTAACACTGGCAAACAAACATCTGCTTATTTCTGGAACATCTGTTCATAGAATCTTCATCCTTACTAGCAACACCATGTTCTCCAAGTACATGAGATGTCTTTCCTAGCTGAGTGCCACCAAATAACCTTTCCCTCCTGCAGAATGAGTTGGAATGTCAGAGGAGACCTCAGGGTGCATGTGGGAGCTTAGAGGAACCTGGGAGGTGGTGCTGGAAGTGGCACAGGTTGATGCAGGAGGAGAAGAGCTGCCAGCACCATCACTGGCTTTGGATCTGAGCGGAGATCAGAGCCTGGAGCTGCTGGACACAGCCAGGACAGTGGCCCAGGTCAGCCCAAGGTCCTCATGGGGCTGGGGAGCAGCATCTTTCTTGCACTGGTGTTCCCTCCTTTGGAAAATTAGTTTTGGCAAGGGCAACCTCTGCCAATGTAGCAAAGAGTGATTTAAACAGTGTGTGATCTTGTAATGGAAGGCTGTCACAACACAGACATGCACAGACTAGATTCAGCTTGCATGGAACCAGCTTTCTCCAGCACTGGGAACCTCTGTAGCCTCACCTGTGCTCTGCTGGAGTCTGAGCTCTCAAGCCCATCCCAAGACCAGGGAGTTGGACCTGGATGGTCCTTGTGGGTCCCTCCCAAGTCAGGATATTCTGTGATTGATGAGCTCTCAGTGTGTACAGGAATGAATAGTCAGTGCTTAGAACAAGTCTGTGTCTCAGAGGGGTTAAAGAACTTCTCCAAAACTTGATGCATGTCCCCAGAAAGGGCCAGGAGGTGTAAGCCCTGTGCGTGTCACGAGCCCTAGTGGGAAATGCAGACTGTGAGCTCTAAAGTGGTTAGGCACAAGCCTAACACTTGGGAATGCTTCTTGGGGACCAAGAGTGTTGGGTTTTGGGGAGGTGGATGGTGGATTAAACACTTCAGTTTAATCCCTGAGTGCACAGGATCTGATCTGCTGAACTGTGGCAATGTTCCTGTGGTGCTGCCATAGCTCCTGCTGCTGTGGGACTGTCCTTGTTTTCCTTCAGCTCATTTTTACAGGGAACAAACATGTCTTTCAGGCAGGAGCCTGACAGCTCCTGTATAAACATCCAAGCTGAGATAAATTCAGCATCTCATGGTGTCACCTCGCCCTGATGCCTCCTGCAGCACTTTGTTTTCTTCTCCCACAGAACCCTCCTGCGTTCTTTGCATTCAGAAAGCCATGTTGATAAATTAATGGGACAGACACTAAAATAGGTTTATTTTCCAATGTTATTGGCTCCTGGTATGGATTTTTGCTCTTGTCTCTCCCCTGTTGGGAGGTTGTTAGCAGCATTGAGCACCCATGGGTGTAAGTGACTTCATTCTGTGTTCAGTGAGCAGTAGAAAGTGCTGCACAACCAGAGCCCCACACCCTCCATGTCCCACCACCACCACCTCCTCCACCCCACAGCCTCTCCCCACTGTGTTTCCTCTTCACTATGGAAACCACCCATAAACCCCAGGGCCAGAGGCATGGAAACATGCCACATTCCCAAAATACACTTGGAGAAAGATCAAGGAGGTTCAAGCTGCAATAAAGGAAGTTTAGCATCAGGTTGTGGTAACACACCCCTGTGTCTCCTGCATGAGCTTCTGCCCTGCACAGGTTCATGTGCAATATATAAACTGAGACAAAAGCACCTTTAAATGAGACCTGAGCTCTCTGGATGAGGTTCAGGTGGCTGCCCAGTGTGTGGGCATGTTCACTGGAGTGGATGTGCCATCCCCTCTGAGCTGTTCCATCTTCCCTCACTGTGAGGTGAGAACCTTCATCCTAAGCATCCTTAAATAAACTTGTAGCAGGGCTGCATGGATATGGTCAAATGGTGTTTGGGAGGTTTGAGGCCTCAGGCAGCACAGGGAGTGGTTGAAGAAATCAATGTCTGAAGGCCAGAGCACACTGTCAGTGCTGTCTCTGATAACCTCTGAAGGTAAAGCCTTTCAACTCTGTGTCCTTCTCCTTTGCAGATGTCGGGGCTGCAGCCACAGGTGGGGAGAGGTGTACCTTGTCTGCGCTGCAGAGGGACCTGCACAGGCTTTGAGCCACATTCCTGGAGGTAATGTCCTGTCCTGAATGGGCCCTGCCTGGCCACTGTCCCTTGGTCCTGTTGGTATTGATGGTTTTGGTGAGGGGATTGAGTGCTCCATCAGCAAGTTTGCAGATGGCACAAAGTTAGGGCAGGGGTGGGGGGGACTGCTCCCTGCCCTAACAGGACAACAAAAAGGGCTTTGAAATGAAAGGCAGACATCCAGATGTGACTAATTAAAAAGAGTTAGTGCCCTCTGAGCTGTCTGGCAAACACTGAGCTCCTTTCTGTGTGCCTGGAGAGCTCCAGGGGCTGCGTGGGGAGCCTGTGGTCCAGCTGTGCTGGCTGCAGCTGGAATGCCTCAGATACCTTCCCCTCCCAGTTTTGGTACCTCAGCTGTGTGAAATCCAAACTTTAAGACACTCATTTGATGAAAGAACTACCTTCTTTAAATTGAGTCTGTTCAAATTGGTTCATTCTCATTCCAGGACCCTGCCAAAATCCTCAGGGTTGTGTCAGAGTTCTTTTGTCCCTTTTGGTGTCAGCATCTGATGGCAATGCTGGCCAGCAGAGAGTGGCCTTAGACACTTGTCTGCATGATTTGTAGCTATTATCATTCAAATTATAGTCAATTAAGCATCGATTCCTTCTAGGAGTCACATTTTTAATGGCATGTAAAGCTGCCTAAGAGGTGAGGCTGGTGTTGGGCTGTTGCAGACTGCTGAGGGGATTAATCTCCAACACAGTGATGCTTGAAGGGGTTCTCAAAGTTTCCCATGTGTGGGAAGCAGCAATCTTTGTAGTGCCAGGATACAGGGAATGGCTTCCCACTGCCAGGGGGCAGGGTTAGATGGGAGAGTAGGAAGAAATCCTTCCCTGTGAGGTGCTGAGGCTCTGGCACAGGGTGCCCAGAGCAGCTGTGGCTGCTCCATCCCTGGAGTGTTCCAGGCCAGGTTGGATGGGGCTGGAGCAGCCTGGGCTGGTGGGAGGTGTCCCAGGGTGGAACAAGATGGTCTTTAGGATCCCTTCCCACCCAAACCACCCCATGAACCGTGCACAGTTCCTGCACACAGCTCAGGCCACAGGAGCCTGTTGTCTCATGCTGTCACCTGTGCTTAACCCTTGGGAGAGGCTGACACTGCATGGCTGAGCTCACACACCTCCCACGGCCCAGCTGAAGGATGACCTCTTGTCCCACACCCCCAGGAAGATCTGCAAGTCCTGTAAATGCAGCCAGGAGGAGCACAGCCTGAGCTCGGAGCTGGAGGATGACCGCAAGATCGGGCGCCTGCTCTCGGACTCCAAGTACGCCACGCTGACCGCGCGGCTCAAGGGCGGCGACGGCGTCCGCATCTACAAGAGGAACCGCATGATCGTCACCAACCCCAACATCTCGGGGAAGGACCCCACCTTTGACACCATCACCTACGAGTGGGCACCCCCAGGGCTCGCCCAGAAGCTGGTAAGGTGACCTACAGTGTGTTGGGGGAGTGCTTGGGTCGCTGGATTAGGTGAGCAGGAGCATTCAGGGGTAGAACTTGGCTCTGGAATGAAGCTATTGGGGGAAAAATAGTAAATCATAGGGTTTGCCTCAGAGAGCAGAAATGTATGGAGCAGTCTGTGTTTTGGAAAACTGTGTAAATAAGCAGAGTGGGTAGGAGAGGGGGATGGAATGCCTTCGGGTTTTATAGGTTTGTTTACATTTCTAGGAGAAGTTTTAATGGATTTTACAAGTGAAAAGCTCAATCTTTTGGTAAAGCTCATATCCAGTAAAAGCATTGCTGAGGAGAGATCCCATCCCTGCTGTCCTGCAGCCCTGCACAGCCCACACTGGCATCTGCCCACTCCAAGCCCCAGGCTGGATGTGGGAGTGATTCCTCTGGGCCTTCTTGGCCTGTCTGGGCTAGGCAAATTGAAGCAGTGGGAAGGGGATTTGACTTCTCATGGTGGTGGGCAGCACGGTGCTGGGTGTGCAGCTGGGTTGTGCCCTGGGATTTCCCAACTCCCAGTGTATCCCTTTGCTGCTGGAGGATGTTCTCCCAGGAGCAGTGGGCTCAGAGCCCCATGCCCAGGGACTCTCATGCCCCTGTGCTGAGGCAGCCTGTCCCAGAACTTCTGGAGCTGGGAATTTTTTTTTTCCTTAGATTTAAAACATAATCTGGTCCAAATAAAAAGGTTTTTTTGTAAAGAGAAGTCAGGATAAAAAAGGGAGATGGAGAGTGTGGTCCTGTGCCGAGGGCTGGATCCAAATCCAAGCCCCCAGCCCAGCCCCTCCTCCCTCATGGTGAGAGTTCAAGAACTTTATGAAAGCTTTTGATCTCTTTATAGTGCCTGGACAGGCTGGAATATATCTTTGTTCAAGTAAACAACATGCAGGAGCTTTGGAGACAACCTTGATAAATTTTGGCTTGGAGATCAGCTTGACAAACCGAGGAGAAGTGCTGGATGTCAGCCACTCTCGGGGTACTTTAAAGGGGATTTGGGCCAGAAAGCTGTGAGTGCATAGCTGCCTCGCTCCAGTGGTTTCCTTCTGCAGGCAGCCTGGAAACTTGGGATGGCTTTTAACCTTGTGCTGAAGTGGATGGTGGATAATAGGAGGAAGTTCAGAGTGTGTTCTCATTAAGCCATGCCTGGAGAAGTTATAAGGTAGATGCTCAGGGTCCTTGGAGAATGGAAATGGGAAAAGAACAGCTCATAAAATAGCTCCAAAATCCAGTAGTGACCAGTGAAAAAACCTAAAAAGCTCTTCCTCAAAATTACCTGCACTCAGGCATAGTAAAGCACTGACCATGACAATACATGGTAGCAGCAGACAAGCAACTTCTTATTTTTCCTGCCAGTGTTTGAGGTCAGGCTGGAGGTTTTTTCCCTGTTTTTTTCTCTGGACACATTTTTATGACATCTGCACTTATAACTTCAGGCGCTCTCTTGCTGAGGGAGTGAAATCCCACCACATGTGTGGGCAGATGCTGAATCCTGCCCCTGAGCAGACTCAAAGAAAGGCTTGAGGCTTTGCTGTCCTTGCTCTCAGCACAGAGTTTGTATTGGGAATGGAGAGGCTGGAGCTGGAGTGGAATAGGAGGCTCCAGGTGCCCACACTGGTGCAGTGCAGTTCTCATCTGGTGTGAGTGCTCATCAGTCTTGGCACGTTTGTATTGGATTAAGATTTCTCCCATTAATATCTCATCATGTTACTACTCTCTTAGAGCTCGTGCTGTGGCTGAAGAGCATGTGCTGTCCTGGTGCTCCTGGTCACACAGCTTCAGTTGTTTCCAGTTGCCACATACCACTGTCAGTGCCCTTATTTTGTGAGGCAGTGCCTGTGTGAGCCCAGGAGGAGCTGTCAGGGAATTCTTGCATCTTTCTCCTGTCATTCCTGTGAGGATTCCTGTGAAAGCTGCTGGTGTACCAGATCACTCCCCCAGCATCCTGCACCTCTCCAGCTGTTCCCAAGCAGCACCTTCTCCCACAGGGTAACAACCTTCCCAGGAAACAGGCCCTCAGCCCTGCCATTGCACAGGGACACATGTACTGAGTGTTGATATCCAATATGTGTGCACAGTGATTTTCACCTGCACCCCAAGACATGAGGAAGATGCCTTGCATCCCTTAAATCATTGTCTGTTACTGTTGCAAGTCTCCAAGCAGGAATTCTGCCCTGCAGCACTTCTCTCTAACTGAAAGTAGCCAAGGTGGAAGCAACTTGGAAGTTTTTCCCTAGGTGCTGAGTTGTTCAGTGCTGGGCACACCTTCCTGTATTGAAGAGCTCAGCCTGAACCAGCCAATGTGCCACAAACAGTTAATCCCTTTGCTAAGGTTTTTAAATGGAGTTTTCAAGTGCTGACCCAGTAAGAAGCAAATGTAATGCAGCTGGATGCTGGGCTAACAGGGAATGGCAGGGAGCCAACTGGCTGCCCTGGAGCTCTTCACACTACAATAGGAAAAATTCCCGGAGTGGGAAACTCCCTTTCCTTAGCCCTGGCCTGGAGAAGTTAACTGTGCATCCCCCATGTCCTGCATGATCCAGCCTGGAACAGGCCTCTTGCAGGATCATAGCTTACTCTGACTTTAAGGCAGTGCCCAGTTGAGTAGGAGACTTTATTTTGGAAGGTGTTGTGGCATTTCCTTTCCAAGTCACAGGGCACCAGTGACCAAACACTCTCTGCTGCGAAATCAGCACTGGGGTGGAGTTGGTGGCTGTCAGTGTTACAGGCTGATTGCTAGCTGAATTCTTCTTGGATTATGATAATATTTTTTAGCTGATACAAGGGGATCTTTTACTGTAAACTGCAGTGCATGCAACCCTGGGGGGCTCTGGGGTGCTCCCAGTGCAGCCTGTGACCCACTCCCTGCAGCTCTCCCTGTCCTGGCACAAGGCAGTAGGAAGCTGATCTTGGGTTTTGATGTTTGTGTTCTTAGCCTGTTCAGCAGCCTTGTTGTCAAATTCCATGGAAAGGTGTCAGGCTAATGCCAGCGAGGGAGGCTGTGCTGGGATTTGAGCGTGAACCAGGGAGGCATGACTGTCTGGGCTGCTTTGCTCTCCTGGGCAAGCCAGGCTTTAAAAAACAAAAACAATTAAAAAAAAAACCCCAACAAAACCCACCCAATCTGTTTCCTGAGGATGAAATGCTTGGCTGTCACTGCCATCTGAACCAGTTCAGCTTTTTATTTCCAAGCTGTGGGTTAAAACCCCTCAAAGGGAGAAGAGAGGAAAGGAGCATGTTTTCCACCACCCCATAAGGTGAGTGGAGCATCTTGCTTGTGCTTCCCTGCCCAGGCAGCTGAGGGTGACTGTGCTGTCTCCCCCCAGGCCATGCAGTACATGGAGCTGATCCCAAAGGAGCTGCAGCCAGTGGCAGGGACGGACGGGGCACTCCAGCGCCGGCGGCAACTGGTGAGACAACTGCCCCTGTACGACCAGGACCCCGCGCAGTGCCGCGGCCTCGCCGACGGCGAGCACAAGCTGATGGAGGAGTTTGTGAAGAAGTACAAGGCTGAGGCGTTGGGTGTGGGTGAGGTGGCACTGCCAGGCCAGGGTGGCAGCAGCAGGAAGGAGGAGGGAAAGGCGCAGGACAAGAGCATCGACTCCAGCAAAGCTGCTGAGTCCACCAACGGAGCCCTGGAGAGCACTCCCACCACGGGGCACTATGTAAGTGCTGGGGTGGGATGGGTGTCCTGGTGCTGCTTGGGCTTTGGGGAGTCTTTGCAAATAGATTTGGTCTCAGCTGGAGCGGGGAAAAGATCACGCCAGCCAGGATGGTCTGTTTCTTGTCACCATCCTGCTCCCATGGGCTCCTGCAGGTGCTCAGTTAGATCTTGGTGTGCTTTGGTACAGCACTGGGAAACACACTGCAGGGACCCTCTGCTCTAGACAGTCCTGCTGAGCACAAGGGTCCATCTGACAGGGTTGATGGGGGACATTTCTGCTCTTCCCCATCACCCTCCCTCTGCAGCTGAGGCCACACTGAGCCACCAAGGTAAGGGAGTTCTTGCTGTAGGAGACAGTGATTTCAACTTTGGAATTCTGGCAGCTCTTAAAGCTTGGGATGGCATGTCCCTGGATGATGTGTTAGTGAGCATGGTGGTATTCAATTCACAGTTGGACTTGATGATCTATTCTTGCTGTAGGAGACAGTAATCTCAACTTTGGAATTTTGGCAGCTCTTAAAGCTTAGGATGGCATGTCCCTGGATGATGTGTCAGTGAGCATGGTGGTATTCAATTCACAGTTGGACTTGATGATCTTGGAGGTTCTTTTCCAGCCTTAATGACTCTGTGGTTCTATGATATGAGTCAGTAAGGTACTCACAATCAGGAACTGGTTTGCTGTGAGTTAGGGAGTATTTCCAGGTGTGCTTCCTGCCCAGCATGAGTAGAAAGACCAGGAGTGCCAGGAGTTGGTGGCTCAGTTCAATTAACATAGAGCTGTGAACATGGAGTTAGTGCTCCCAGGGTTGTAATTGCTCTGGGGAGATTTAAACAGCTTCCCCATGTCTCTGGGCATTCAAATCCATTTCCACAGGGAAATGATTGAGATTCCCCAACACCCTTTTAGATTTATGTTCCCCCAGTGCTGCCTGGAGTGGCCTCTGTGGCTGCTAAGCAGATGCTTATCGTAAAATATGGTGAGTGGAAATATCTTGTCCTGGCCCTTGTGAGGGTAACTTGCAACAGAGGTTTTAAAGCTGAAAAAACAAATAGTATCTAAGTGTTTTTAAGAGGAGATTTTTCCTGCCATCCCTGCACTGAGGTTATACATGTTAAGAGCAGTTTTCATTTTCAGTCCATATTGGGTAATGTCTCCCCTGTGCCACAGCCTGTTAACTTGCATCTGACTTTACTGAGTCCAGTGACACAGTAAAGGTTTTCACTATTGCAACAAAACACTGAATTGGACAGAGAATTTTAAGCTAAAAAAAATAGCCCAAAAAGGAAGGTTTCCATTAAACACATTAATATGTCATCCTAGTGATGAGAGTTTACTTAAACTGCAAGTTGTACTTTCAAATAAATAAATACAGAACTGTGATGTTATTCTCCATGTTTGAAGCATCATTTTTCTCAAGGCACCAGCTGAGAAATGGAATCACTTCCAGAGCAGTGGCAGATCCACTGGGACAGTCAGGCTGTGTTGCCCAGGGAGCAGCAGACCCAGAAAAGACCATAGGCCTCTTCTTCCTCCTCTGACAAACACCCCCCAGGGTAATTTGATCTCCCATGCAGGAATTAGTGCAACTGACCTGACAGGAACAGACTCTGTCCCAGGGTCTGGAATGTAGAATCATCAGGGTTGGAAGAGACCTTTTAAGATCATCAAGTCCAGGTGCTGAACCTTCAGGTTGAGGCCAGAGATGCAGTGAGCACTCAGGGGAAAGGCTGGTGGTGTCTGGGAGCTCCTTCTGTGGGAGCTGACACTGCAGAACAGGAGCTGGTGGAGACAGCAAGCTGGAAAAGCTGAGGAGAACAGGACACTTTTTTGGCCAACACCTCTGGAAATTCGGCTAATAAAGTCTTCACTCCTCTCCCTGCATGATGGAGATGTAAAACAAGCACCAAGCTGTAATCCCATCTCAAATTGGAAGAGTCACTTTCCTGTTGAGTGTAAATGGCAGGGGATGGAGGTTATACAATGCTTGGGAAAAGCCCTGGGAATAATTTTTCCCTGTGACTAGTTTCCAAAGAAAGAAACAGCAAAATAAGTTGTTCTTCTAACAGTTCTTGTTGGCAAGAAACTTGAGCTTGGGGTTGGAAACTGCTGTGTTTGTTCTTGCTCTAGATCCTGCAAGATAAGCAGGGCTGGGACATTGGCTCTGGGGCCCTGAGTCACCCAAATCTGGTGCCTCAGGGGAGGTATCAGGAGCTTGGAAAAGGCCTTGGTCCTGTATGATGGGTGAGGAATTCCTTGGTGCCTGTTGATCCGTGCTGCCAGTGTGCCAGGAGTGGTGCTCTGCCACTGTGTCATGCTGAGTTTTGCCCCTGATGTGGGATTTGGGAGTGCTTGGAAATGTGTGGAAGTCTCCATGGTGGAGGGAGTGGTGTCCACAGACATATCTCCTTTCAGCTGCACAGAACAGCCAAGCCAGGAAACATTCTGACTCTTCTCTTGCACTGCCTCTTCTCATCACACTGGATTACCTGGGGAAGCAGGAGATGCCCATCAGTGCTGTGGAACCACTCCAAGGGCAGCAGGGCAGTTACTGGAAATCCAGCTGCATGAGGGAGGAGGTGATGGTGGATGTGTAGGGCGCTGGAAATATCAGTGACCAGGGAAAAGGTGTAGATAGTCCTGTGGCCTCCTGCTGTGTAACAGGAGTGGTGAGAGTAAGGAAGCTCCCTAGGTGCAAAGAACAGTGTCTCCAGCTCTTACAGGTGAGCTGTGGAAGGGGCTGGTTGCAATGATGGGGAACTTGCCCCTTCCTCTGTCCCTGCCCTGTCCCTGATGTCCTCCTGCAGCTCAGGGACTGTTAGTTTATCTTCTGAGAAATCTTATTTTTGTGTCTCCTCTTGAGCAACCTGCTCCAGTGGAAGGTGTCCCTGCCCATGGCAGGGAGGTAGAGCTAGGTGATCTCTAAGGCCCCCAACCCAAACCATGCTATGGTTCTGTATTTCCACCCACCTATTAGAAGCTGTTGATTCTAAATCAGGGTGTTTGCAAGTGAAGTTGTCATCTGAGCACAGGGACATTCCCAGTCCCTGACCCTGTACTACCTGGAGTGTGCTGGAGCAGGAACAATGCTCTGCTCAGGCACAGCAGTGTCACCACAACCTGTGTGACACACAAGCAGCTCCCACTGCCTCGTGGGGGCACGAGAGCCTTGGCCAGGCTGCTGCAGGGATTGCTGGTAGAAATCCAGCCAAGGCTCTGCTGGAAGAGATTCCAGCTGCTACTGAAGAGTTTCTTGTAAGGAGTGACAAAGCCCAGACTCGGAAGCCCTTACCCTGACCTGGACTATGCAGCTTCAATGGGAGCTGGAACAACATCCCATCAGTCTGAGGGAGATTTAGAGCTGGCTCTTCACTAATCGCAGGATCACTCTGCAGGCACAGATAAAGAGCCAACTGGTTGGTCTTGTGTGAAATGCACATGGATGCAGTTAATCTCCAGATTAGCCACAGCTAATTCTGCTTCTTTAGCTTGCTGGGAGTGGGAAGCACTGCACTGAAACCTATGGAGTGACATCTGAGCTAAGCACAGCCTGAAAACAGTGAGAAAAGACCAAAGTTCCTAAGCTCTGTGCAAAATTATATCTTTGTGCTGCACTACAGGAATCCTTAACTCTCTTGCATGACTTCTGGATTTTAGTGAAGGTTTTAGCTTGGGGGAATGTCCCAAAGGCCAGAGACTTAGCTGGTGGTGGATAGTGCTGTTCTTACCTGCCTGAGGTCCTGGCTGGAAGAAAGTGAGCAGTAGTCCAGGTGAAGAGTGACAAATATATCTATAATAACTTTTAATTATACTATAACATGACACTGCCTGTCCATAGCACTGGCCCAGAATGGGGAGTGATAGTCTTGGAGACTGGTCCTGCTGTTCTTTGATGCTCTTGGTGTTGCTTGAGCTCAATTTCTACTGTCTTTGATGCTGTGGGATGTGGAGCAGCACCATGGCAGGTCCTCCAGCCTGCGTAGAAGTGGGAAGCATTGAGGATGCTCTAGGAGATCAGTTTGTTCTGTTTTGCTAAGAGGATTTCTGGCCAGCCAGGTAGCACAGAGCAATGCATGGAGAAGATGCTGCGAGTCAGCAAGGCTGGGAAATCAATACCCACCCCAAGATCTCAAACAAGCCACTCAGCACCCTGTTCTCCCTTATACCTTTGAACCAAAGACATTCATATCATCCCAATGAGCCTCCTCATGGCTGCAATCCTGCAGGGCTTTGAGGTGAGGGACAAACACACTCCCAGCTGCTCTGCTTCCATGCCACCCATCCCATGCTCACTCCCATTTCTCTTGCAGCACTGCGAGACCTGCAAGCAGGCAGTGGCCGGAGACTGCCCCGTGGTGTACGCCGACCGCGCCGGCTACGCGCGGCAGTGGCACCCGGCCTGCTTCGTCTGCACGCGCTGCGCGCAGCCCCTCGTCGACCTCATCTACTTCTGGAAGGCTGGAGCCGCCTGGTGCGG
>NW_008665537.1:21294-24206 GCF_000695815.1 Acanthisitta chloris
GTGTGGCCGCCACTACTGCGAGAGCCTCCGGCCGCGCTGCGCCGGCTGCGACGAGGTAGGGATGGATGGTGCCTACTGAGCCCTCCTCTGCCAGGGGAGGGATAGGTTGGTGTCCCTCTGATCCCTCCTGTGTTGGGGTAGGGATGGGCTGGTGTCCCTCTGATCCCTCCTGTGCTGGGGTAGGGATGGACTGGTGTCCCTCTGATCCCTCTTGTGTTGGGGTAGGGATGGGTTGGTGTCCCTCTGATCCCTCCTGCGTTGGGGTAGAGATTGACTGGTGTCCCTCTGATCCCTCTTGTGCTGGGGTAGGGATAGGCTGGTGTCCCTCTGATCCCTCTTGTGTTGGGTTAGGGATGGGCTGGAGTCCCTCTGATCCCTCCTGTGCTGGGGTAGGGATAGGTTGGTGTCCCTCTGATCCCTCCTGCGCTGGGGTAGGGATAGGCTGGTGTCCCTCTGATCCCTCTTGTGTTGGGGTAGGGATGGACTGGTGTCTCTCTGATCCTTCCTGTGCCAGGGTAGAGATTGACTGGTGTCCCTCTGATCCCTCCTGCGTTGGGGTAGAGATTGACTGGTGTCCCTCTGATCCCTCCTGCGTTGGGGTAGAGATTGACTGGTGTCCCTCTGATCCATGTCCCTCTAATCCCTCCTGTGCTGGGGTGGGATGAGTTGTTGTCCCTCTGATTGCTCCTGTGTCAGGGTAAGGACCAGCTCATTGACTGGTGTCCCTCTGATCCCTCTTGTGTTGGGGTAGAGATGGATTGGTGTCCCTCTGATCCCTCCTGTGCTGGGGTAGGGACAGTCCAGTATCCCTCCTGTGTCACAGTAGGGAGCAGCCAGCATCCCTCTGATCCTGCTGGCACCAGGGTAGGGATTGGCTAGTGACCCTTTGCTCCTGCCAGCACCAAGATCCTGGTGCAGGCTCAGTCAGACCTTCTGAGCAACTCATTCTAGTGGAAGGTGTCCCTGTCCATGACAGAGGTGATGGAATGAGGTGACATCTACAGGTCCTTTCCACTCCAACCCATTCTATGATTCTTTTATAAGCCCAATCTCAAAGCCTGGTCTCCAGGGCTGATGGGCTTGGTGGGAGGTGTGGGACCAGTTCTCCCTACTTAGCACCATCTTAGCAAGATGGTGGGAATAAACAGTTGTTCATCTGTCTGTCCCACAGATCATCTTCTCGGAGGACTACCAACAGGCAGAAGGGCTGGCCTGGCACAACAAGCACTTTGCCTGCCTGGAGTGTGAGACACTGCTGATGGGCAAACCCTTCACTCTGGCCAACACCAACCTCCTGTGCACCACCTGCAGCCAGAGCAGACGCCTCTGAGCGGGGGCTCCAGGGCCCCCCGAGGTCCCACCAGGACTGGGGGCATTGGACAAGCACAGGAGAAGGGGAAGGTGAAAAAATTTAGAGCCTGACTATTCATTTGCAAGCAACTACATGTGCCCTTGCTCTAGCACAGGTCAAGGTGGGGAATTCCTTGGAGAGCACAGGGAAGCTCTGTGCCCGTGGGTGGGAGGGCCATGGTGTACCTGCCAGGAGGGCAATGCTGTGCTGGGTTTTATCAAATCTCTCCAAGCTTCTTATGGCTAAGATCTTGCAACAGCCTTCTGGAAATACATCTCAAGAGTAACTTGTGGCATACTAAACCTATGGTCGTGGTCAAAAGCAAGAGGTGTTTGTGGTTTTTGAAGTCCTTGCTGGAACTGGGCTAACAGGCTGTTGCTACTGCTCTAGGCAATGGGTTTGAGGAGTTTAATCAACTTTCGGAAAGCAAATAATACAAAATTGCAGCAGTGAGAGATGAAGTCTTCCCACATCTGAGGCAGAGATAAGTGGATTGTTTGCTGCGTCTGGGGTCAGCATCTACATGTGAGCACTTTAGAGATGGGATTTCCAATGGAACTCTGTTTTTGTGAGGCCCTTTCCCTTACTTGGGGGCAAAGGGGATCCCCTTCCACCACAGCTGGGGTTAAAAACCAGCTGAGACCCAATGGGTGGTGGTGAAGAGGTGGTTCTTTTCTCTGCTGCATAAGAATGTGTGGTGGGAGCTTGGGCAAATGTCAAAGTGGAGGTGTGGGGAGAGGACAAGGAAAGGCTCTGGGGTGACCTTGTAGCACCTTCCAGAACCTAGAGGGGTTCCAAGAGAGCTGGAAAGGGACTTTGGACAAGGACTTGGAGTGACAGGACAGGGGAAATGGCTTTACACTGGCAGAGGGCAGGGTTAGATGGGATATTGGGAGCAATTTCTTCCCTGTGAGGTGCTGAGGCTCTGGCACAGGTTGCCCAGAGAAGCTGTGGCTGCTCTGCTCCTGGGAGTGTTCCAGGCCAGGTTGGACAGGGCTTAGAGAAACCTGGGCTAGTGGAAGGCATCCCTGCCCATGGCAAAGGAAGGAGATGAGCTTTAAGGTCCTTCCAACCCAAATCATTCTGTGCTGATTGTCCTTGTTGGTGATATCTTTGTTGTGCTGATCTTACTGAATAGTGACTCTAGTCCACACACAATAGCATCAACCTACACAATCCTCCATCACCAATGCCTTTATTTGGCTGCTTGAAAAATAGACTTTAATGAAGCATGTTCTGGTCTGGGGTTTGATTTTTGTGGTCTATAAATTGCAATTCTTTTCTTCCAAAGTCCTTGTTCCAGCACACACATGCTTGCTCCAGGCTTTTGGGACTGCTGGCACTCACTCAAGCCTTGCAGGTATTTCTGCAGCTTGTAAAATACTATCTGCTAAAAAATTTACTGCAATTAAACAGCTTAACCAAATCCTGTGCCTCCCCAGTGTCGGGAGCAAAGGCGTGAAATTAATGCATCTAACAGCTCAAAACATGTGGAGCCTTGAGTGTGGGTATTAGAGCTGAAATTCAGTGCAGGCAGGAGATCTTTGCCCCAGTGAGGACA
>NW_008665537.1:24412-30909 GCF_000695815.1 Acanthisitta chloris
TGGAGCTTAAAGTCAGTGCAGGCAGGAGAGCTTTGCCCCAGTGAGGACATTTCACCTGCTTTACCACTCAGAGTGAAGGAGGTGGCAGCTGTCCCACAGAGCCACCAGCAGCACACTGAGGGGCTGACCAGGCACTCCACAGGGTGTTTTCTGTGCTGCTGATATGGGAATGTAATACTGCTGTGGTTTTGCCTCTCCATGGGAGTGGAAGCTGCTCATCATGATCAGAACCACGTGGGGATGGATCCAGTTGGAGCAATCCATGAGAGATGAGCTGGGGAGCTGAGCATCTCACCTGGTGGGATTTATTACTGATCCAGCTCTTCCAGAAAAGCAGAGGGATGAATTATCTAATGGTGAGTCCACCACCACAGATCACAGTAAGTGACATCAATGTTTTAATTTGTGGGGGTGCAAGAGACAAAGCCCTTCATGTCCTGTCAGTGGTACTGGGGCTTCATGCCTCCTGCCTGATCAGCTCCAATTTAAACTCAAATATTCTGTGTCATTTTTTCTTCTAAATAACTTTACTTAAAGTATTTCTGGCTACAAAAGTCCCTCACCTGCTCCCCCACTACAGCCCCAGCCAGGAGCAGGGATGGGAGAGGTAGGGCAGAGAGAAACAGCCATTGACTGGGCAGAAACCACATTTCAGCTGAGATTTTTTGCAAGCTGAACTTTCTCAGAGCTTAACTGCTCTGAATCTGCAAATATTTGCAGTGCTGTCTCATTTGTTGCCCTTTTTTTTTTCTTTACAAGAAATATTCAAGGGAGAAAAAGGGCCTTTCTGTTTGTGATGTGGGAGGACTTCAGCAGTGGAGAGGCAGAGGCTAAGGACAGGGGCACTGTGTGGGTTACCCTCCTCCTGGGTGCCCCATAGCATCCTTCCTCCACACTAGCTGGGACCATGTGTCCCCTGGGACCACAGGAGGACTTGACCCTGGCTGCAGGGAGTTCCTGAGCCTGCACCTAGCACAGGGAACTTTTCCTGCTAAGGTGGGGAGAGAAACCATGGAAAGCTGAGCAGTGGCTGGAGCGATGCCATTGCACACCCCAGGCAGGGATGGGGGAGGGAACTCTTCTCTTCAGTGACTGCTGGTTCCTTGTATATATTTGTAATATCCCAGCCAAAGCAAACACTAAAGCTTGAAATGAAATTTCTCAGCTCATGTGAGTAGAAGACAATTCTCTGTCCCAGTGCCAGGAGGACAGTGAGTCACTGTTCATGCATTGCCACTCCAAGGCCAGGGGTCCATGAACCCACCAGAGGGTTCTAGGCTCACTCCCACCACTGCCCTGCATGGGTCTCTCCAGGCAGACAGAAGGGAGGGAGGTCTGGAAGCATTTAAAAGGTTTCCCTGGCTATAGAAAACCCCTGGGTGAGGAGATGTATTTTGGGCCCTGGACCCATGTAGAAGGAGCCCTGTCCTCAGGGTCAGAGGGTGGGAGGTGGGATCTGTGGAGCACAGAGGGTGAGGGAGGTCTGGGCCCAGCTCTGCACCCCCTGTGCTTCTGGAACTGTGCAGAAAAGGCAGGAAAATACTTAAAAGAGGAGGAAAAAATACACTCCTTTGGCCTTTCCCTGCAGTGCCTGACTTTGGATGGGGTGGAGGTTGGGATTGATGGTGATGGGGCTGTGTTTGCATCATTCCAGGAAAGAACAGCAATCAGCAATCTCCTTTACAATTTATTTCCAAAAAACCACCCCTGTTTGCTTGGATACTTCTCCAAGGAATTGACCCAGTCCTGACTTACTGGAATCGATGGGATCCTTGTTATTTACCTCAGTGATAAAAAAGAGCCAGACAGAAGTTATTGATCCTGGGTATAACTCAACAACAATCTGAGCCCTGGTGTGGAGGGCAATTGTCTTGAACAGGAACTTCTAATGGGTTTATTGGTGCAGTCAGTTCTTAAAAGAATGATTTCAGATACCTGTAACTAATAAACCTCAAAATTCAGTGGCTGCAGGTGAGAAAAACATAAAGCAAAGGCAGAGTGAGGTGGCTATATAAACACCACAATAAACTTGCTTAAAAGCCCCAGAGAGAAAAATGTCAAGGTGAAAAAACAAGTATTCATGAAGTGCTGGTGTATTTCAGTGGAAACCCTTCCTGAGACCTGCAGCAGCTGCTGCTGCTTTAGGGCTGAGCTAAAGAAAGCTCCTATGGCTGTGTGTTACTCTGTAAGAAGTGAGGTTAATTATGGCTATATAAATCTAATTTGAGCTTTTATTTACTTTTTAACTCCACTTTTTCAGCCAAATCACCAGAAGGTAAACCTCTCCACAATGAGGGTTTTGTGGATTGTTGTCTGATTGCAGGAGCTGATGCAGGTGAGGCAGACACTGGTGAGATATTCCAGAAGGGTGGAACACCAGTCCCTGGTGCCTTCCCACAGCCTCCCCAGGACCCAGAGGTGCTGTGGGAGCAGTTGCTGTACAACACACACCTGCAGGCTGGGGGAGGCCCTTAGGATCACATAGAACAGAATCACAGAATCATTAAGGTTGGAAAAGACCTCCAAGATCATTGAGCCCAACCTTCAACTGATGCCACCACACACACTAAACTGTATCACAAAGTACCACATTGACTTGTTTTTTGAACACTAGCAGGGCTGGGCATGCTGAGGGACCTGGCAGAGCTGGAATTTTCTGGGATTCAGGCAGAAGCTCCAGGAAAAGCTCTCTCTGTAGTGGTCTTGTGTGAATTTTTGCTGAAAGCAGCCAAACCAAGGAGAGGACTAAAATTCCTGTTCTCTGAGCAAGGAGTTGGGTTCTTGCAGATGTGGTGGCTCCATGTTCTGCCAGCTGGGAGCAGCAGCCTGGGCATGCCATGGGCTCTCTGCAGGGTCCGTGAGCAGCATTTCATACCAAGAGGCTCCTTGCCCCAGGCCCTTCAAAAATACACTTTATGGGAGCCCCAAAGCACTGCAGCAGCTCCTTGGTACAACCAAACACATCTGCTTTGGGTTTTCAGCTGTATCCCTTGATCCCTGCCACAGGGACTGGTGGTGCTTTGCCAACCCATTGTGTCTCAGCTGCAAACAGATGCTGTGGGCTAAAAAATGGGATGGTGTCCAAAACCAGCCCAGAATATTTAATGTCAACCTGCTAGCCAGATGTCTGTGAGGATATCTGCCCCTCTGTCTGAGTGGTTGGTGTTCTGTGGGCCTGGGGACATGGCACACCATGGATAGAAACACCAGCAGCATCCCCATCCCTGTCCCACCTCGTGTTCCTGGGCAGACAGACCCCACAGTCAAACCCACTCATTCTCTGCTAGAGCTGGTTGCTTTCTCACCCTCTGATCTGCCTCTTCCTGGGGCTTTTCTCACAAACCAAGTGAAGTCAAGAACCAAAGGTGATCCCAGAACTTCCTCCTTCCTGTGAGAGGATCAGTGGATTAACACTCACCTTCGTGGCAGCCTCCTCAATTCACATGTTGGTGACCAAGATACCATAAAGAGCAGCTGCTGCAGGAAAGACACATTTATCCTAATAAACCATTTGCATCAAAATCAGTCAAAACTGAGCTTTAGAGCTCTGTAGGAGCAACTGATATGTTTCCCCAGGAAACAACATATTTGTAGGAAACCCCTGGAATAATCCTGGCTTTCTGTTGGTCCTAGGGCAAATTTCCTGGTGCTATAATAGACATTCTTCCCTGAATCCTCTGTGCTTTGCCATGGAGAGTGTTGACTACAGTCCCTATCTCTCCAGGACTTGTGTTTGCAACAGCCCCAAGTCCTTCCAGGCTGTTATTCAGCCTCGAAGACCTGATGCCAAATCACTTCCCTCCAGGAGGAGTGGGCCAGGTTTTCCCTGCTGCTACTCCACTGGCTGCAGCAAGATTCCACAGGGAAAGGTGACCTGGTGAGTTTAATCCAAGGGCACTTTCCTTTCTTTCAAAGCATGGCCATAAGTCCCACGAGGGACTGTTGACTGGGATGCCACAACCAGATCCACAGTCTCAATGTGCCTTGCTGGAGTGTTTAAAGCCACAGCAAGGGAACAGAAAAGGCATGAAAGGTTTTTCTCTTGAAGACTGAAGAGCAGGCTGCAGCCTCAGAGAGCTCAGTTATATTCCAAATGCCCAGGGGATGGAAGCCTGGAAAATAAAGCAAATAAACCAGCATTGGGCTACTGCATCTTACCAGCTGCCTCTTACTCCTTCCAGTGGGAAAAAGCCTCACTGCTTCCATCCTGGTCAGACCAGCACACTGGAGAACATGAGAGAGCTGGAAGTGCCAGGGTGGGATACATGCCATGGTGCCATGTGGCATTTGTTGAGCTTCTATGGTTTAAACATTGTGCCTGACAGTCAAGTAAATTCTGGTCTGCTCTAAGCCAAGCAGGAGTTGCCCTTTCCTCACTGGTTGCTTTCAGCTGTAAACACCAGGATTTGATTTGTCTAAATTTTGCCCTTTTGGGGGAAAAATAAGTCTTAAAGGGTAAGATATTCGTAACTTTTTCAGTTTGTTTGGACTAAAGCAATCCTAATGTAGCTGGTGTGCCTCCAGGAGTGCATCCTCAGCATGCCACAGAGGGCAAACTCTGTCCTCCAGGCTGGAGATGGTGTGGTTTCCCAATTCACTGGGAGCTCTGAAGCCTGACCAGCACCCCCCAGCCACCCTCATTTCAGGTGCTGTCCCTCCCTCTGGGCTGCTGTCCCCTTCACAGCACTCACTGTCAGCACTCACCTGGGAGCTGTGGTTTGGCACTGCAGGGCCTGGAAACACCCATGGAAAAAGGAGTCTGAGCACAGGGAGGCTGTGTCTGTCCCAGCCCATAGAGCTGTGGCTGTGCAGCCCCTGAGGCTGCAGGAAGCACTGGAGAATTACAGGCTGAGGAGCAAAACACTTAATTTGGGTTTGTGGCATGTGTGTGCAAAGGCAGCAGGAAGCACATGGAGGGCTGTTTGGCTTTTTTCCCCTCAAAAAGGGAGGCTATAACTCACAGCATTCCCATTTAAGGCCATGCAGACACCTAGCATGATGCATGACAAACCAGCTCTTGGGCCATTCCTTGAGGTAAAACATGAGCCCTAGATACATCCCCTGCCCAGTGCTCGCTGGGACACTGGCTATTGCTGGGAGGGATGGGATGAGCTCCCCTCCTGCACAGGGGAGAAAAGGTTCCATGCTTTTGGGATGCTCCTGGGACATGCAGGGCAGCCACAGCCTCCCAAACACACCCCCCGTGCCATCCCAGGTGTGCAGACTACCTGGTAGGAATGATTTCTCCATCCTGACCTGCCACTTCTTGTCTGGCCTTCAGCTTCTCATCCCACAGTGTAAACCAGCTGTTGACAACACAGGAGCTGTGGTGTTGCTCCTGGAGAGGGATGAACACAACAGACCTGACAGGTCTGGGATGCAGCATCTGGGGAATAAATAACTAGGCATTAGTCATGGAGAAGCTCAGGAACACAGATGAACTCCTTAAAGCACAGTCTGGTACTGACAGGGGGAAACCTCTGTGTTGACACTGTTTATAAACTGATGGTGCTTGCAGAGGGTTCCCCTAGACCCATCCATTGCCTGTGCCCCTGCATCCCACCTGGATCAACATCCCTGACCAACCTGGGCCAGTGGAAGCTTCCCTGCTCATGGCATGGGGTGGAATGAGATGAGTTTTAAGGTCTCTTCCAACCCAAACCAGTCTGGGATTCTCTGCTCCCCCTCTCTCCCCCTGCAGCAGCATCACCAAAGCTGCCTGTCACACAACCCCACCCTCTTCCAGCTGCAGGAAGGTCCATCCCAAACCTCAGGGAATTTATTCAAACCCCTCACCATTAGGCACAGTCAATTTATCACCAGTAGTTGATTAAAGACCACTTGTTATTGACTTGGAGATTCCCAGAGTGTGTGACTGCTTAGTCCCTGTAAAACTCACCAGAATAGAAAAATTACTGCCACAAGTTTTCCTTGGATTTGAAAAATGACCTTTCTTCTCCGGGTGAATTCCGAGCTGCACACCCAGCAGGCTGGTGCCTCCCAGCTGAGCCCCCTCACACTCCCAGGGCTGCTGTCAATCCCAGGAAATTTATTTAGCAGTCTCAAGGGAAGGTCTTGGCAAAACATTAATGGATTTCTCTTCTAAAAGAGCCCTTTATTCACTGGCCTGTGAGCTGTGTCTCACTCTGCTGGGCGAGCCCATGTGTGGAGACACCGCCTGGCTCGGAGTGTTTCCACACTGCCACAGGGATCAGGAGGAATCCACTAAGGAAACATCTGGCTCAGCAAGAACACAACTGCACGTGGTACCCTCTCACACAGGGGAGTGAGGGGCTGTGCCCTCAGCTGTGCTGACACCTTGGCATCCCTCGCTCTCAGCATCACAGACACCTCAGCATTCCATGCCCTCACTGTGGCTCAGCACAGCAAAAGCAGACAAAACCCAAAAAGCCAGACAAAACCCAAAAAGCACTAAAACCCAACCAGCCCTGCTGTGAGTGCTTCCTTATCCCAAATCTGGCACAGCTTTCCTTTCC
>NW_008665537.1:30953-31771 GCF_000695815.1 Acanthisitta chloris
TGCATGGAAAAACCCTTTACTCACCCTGGATGGTGTCAGGAGCTGCAGCATGGGCACTTGGAGCTCTAGAGGACTGAGAGCATCAACAGTGTTTGGTGTCTGCAGATTGAGCTCCTGCTGGGGAGGGTTTGTCCTGCTTCACCCCACATTCCTCACCAACACAGCCACAGCTCAGCCCCAGCCTGGGGTGCTGGAGAAATTCTCAGTGAGGTTACCTAAGGAGTTCACAGTGGAGTTCTCTCTGTCAGCACTGCCAGCAGCTTGTTCCACTGGGAATAAGCCTGTGGAGAGCTGGAAATGAACAGAACAAGCAGAAAACCCCTGTAAAAATAAAACACTGACTGTAATCCACATATCCTGGCACTGCATGTAACTGCAGCCAGACATGAAATCCCAGCTAGTTTTGCCATAACGAACACAAAGTGATGTGTGTGAGCCCCAAACAGCTCTCTGAGACATCATTCTGGGAAAACTAATTTCAAATGGTTAAGAAAAATGTGCAGCTGAAACACTTCAATTAACCACAGCTCTCACATTTGTCTCAGAGCCTCCCTAGATTTTCCTCCTTCATCCCAAAGTGAAATTCAATGCCTTTCATATGCTCTTGGTTCCTGAACAATTGTTGTACCCTTGCAGTCATTTGTAAGGCTTTTTTCTTCCCCTTCCCACATGGGAGAGATATTTCCTTGTTTCCACAGAGCAGGATGAGCCTGGCCAGTTGATGTCTTCACCATCTGAGTGGCTCCATGTCAAAAAAGATGCAAGAAGACAAGGGGACTCCAATCCCTATGAAGTTTCCAGAAGGATTAGCACAATTC
>NW_008665537.1:31791-39394 GCF_000695815.1 Acanthisitta chloris
TGCCTCCAAATTATGGTTCTCTACATTATAATTAGGATAGAATATTATACACAAAAAAATATAGGAAAACATACATAGAAAATGGTATCTAAAATTATAAATGAGCTCTCATTATAACTAGGTTCTCATTATAAACATTCAGAGCAGCTGACACTGGAAAAATGTGGGACCATGGCCACAGTTACCCCATCCCAGCTGATGGACATCCCAATATGGTTCTCTACATTATAATTAGGATAGAATATTATACACAAAAAAATATAGGAAAACATACATAGAAAATGGTATCTAAAATTATAAATGAGCTCTCATTATAACTAGGTTCTCATTATAAACATTCAGAGCAGCTGACACTGGAAAAATGTGGGACCATGGCCACAGTTACCCCATCCCAGCTGATGGACATCCCAAACTCAACAACCCTCAGCCACTCTCTGCCCAGAAATTCCAGCAGCACGAGCTGCCAACTCTTCTGGTAATAACATGACTCAGATTCATTCTTAAATGTACCAAAATAAATTGGTTTATCTCTCAGGAGCCATTGCTATGTGAGCTTTGGGTTGTTTGGGTTTGTGGGATCAGGAAATATCCTTAACTCTTACATATCCCTAGCACAGAAATACCTGTAACCCACACATGTCCCTAATCTAGGCATCTCCTTCACCTGATTTCTTAAAATGGATGTTTTTACTTCTAATTAGCTCTTAGCACAGAGGATCTTTCAATGAGGTTTTAGCCAAAGGAGGAGAGTCAGGCTGTGAATTTCTGACATGGCAAGAAGAGAGTTCCAGAGCAGGGAAATGCAGCCAGTTGACCCAAAGTATCCCAGAATAGGTTCCCAGCCTGTTCCAGTGGGAAAACACCTGTTCCCAAGGGTAAATAACTCACCATTAGACTCTGGTGTCACTGTCACAGGTTCCTCAGGATTGGGGTTCCCAGACAGAGCTGGGAGCAGCACTATATGGTACCCACCACTCCATGTGTGCCTGTAACACCCTGAGTGGGCTGGACACATAGGTAAGAGGTGCTCAGGGGGTGACCTGGGGGTAGATGGCACTCAAACACACCCCAGTGCCCAGGCAAGATGTACCTTCCTCACCACATTCCAGCAGCAGAGCTAGAGCATCCTGCATCTCCTGTGGAAGAAGGTTTAACTCTCCCCTCAAACACGACCCACTGTCCTCGTGCTGTGCTCCAGGCTCATGGTCCCACTGCGCCCAGGTCCCTGCAGGAGGTGACCCTGTGTCCCCTCCTCCCCCCACAGCAGCTCCTCCTGGGGTCTCACTGGGTGAGAACTGTGGGACCAACTGCCTGGGGGGTGATGTCACTGGAATCACAGAGGGCAAGGCCAAATAAAGCAGCATTTTAGGGAAAATATGTCCTAAAATGGGAGTTGGACTGATGGTCAGCAAGAAATGGACACAGATATGATATTACCATGTTGAGAGCCCAGAGCCCCACACAGTCCCAACGCTGGAAAAATCCCTCCAGGACTGGGAAAGATGACAGAAAAGTCAGAGCTGTTTTCCCTCCCCACACACAGACTGGGCCAGAGGTCAGCGTGGGAAGGATCCTGGTGCTAGAAGACATAGACACATCAATGCCATGAGAAATTTTTTTTCCTGGAAAGAGACTGGTTTTTGAGGAGTCACTTCAGGATACTTCTGGCTTTTCAAGGCAACACAATAAACCCTCTCTCCAGCCAAGAGAAGAAATATGATTTTAAAGGTGCTCAAAGCAGAATGTGGGGATGAAGCTGGACAGAACTGAAGAAGGGGGAAGAGGAGCACAGAGCATAGTTACTGCCACCAATTTATCCTATTTATTGGCTGAAACTCCATTTAGGAACTGCTGTGTCAAAAGTCTGAACTCAATTTTTTAACCCACCATGACCCATGGTCAGAGGGCAGTGGGGGGAAGGTTTAGACTCACCCAGCTGAGTTTTCTCCTTTGGGTGCAGATGGAGCCTCACCAAGGGGTTACTCAGACACTGAAGGAGTGGAATAACAGCCAATTTAAGCAAAGCCACAGCTGTGCCACAGCTGTCTTGGTGCCATCTGTACCTCAGGCAGCTGCACAGGCACATGGAGTGGGTGCACCAAGGGACACTGGGTGAATTCCCAAGGAGCAAGTCCCTAAAGAGAAATTAAGGAACTAGCCAAGGCCCTGAGCATCCCTAGTCATGGTGCTGGGGAACATGATGGGAAGAGATGGCAGGAATGGCCACGCTCAGGTGTTACCCCCATCTGGGACAGTCCAGGCTGGGCAGGGATAACAGAACCACAGGCTAAGAATTTCAGCATCACCAAGTTCCTTTCCTCATTCCCATGCAGCACTAAGAATAAGCACCCAGAGCAGCTATTAATACCAGTGATGGTCAGAGCTCTCAGTGACGACACTGAGCACTGGCAGGTCCTGTGCTCTGTGCAGGCACAGCCATCGGCCCAGGAATGTCATAGTTCCCTGTGAGAGAAGTCTGCTCATTCAGCAGGCATTGAAAATCCCTCAGCAAGCCAAGAATGTATTATTTTTTTATCTAAATATAGCTGAAGTTCTATTAAAACCCAAAGGAATGGGCAGACTCCCACCCCAGGGCCAGCACGGGGGAGGCAGCACCAGCTCTGGGTGCCAGTCCCTCATCCCCACGTGTGTCTTCAGCCAGGGATGCTCATCCTGCCTTGGCCAGGGGATGGTTTGGCACAGGGAGGGGATGTGGAGAGGGGTGATGGCTTCACTGCCTCACCCTGGCTGTCCTCACCTGTGTCCAGGTGAGACACACATGGCCACAGCATCTCCCTGAGCACAGGAACATGGGCAGGTTTGAGCCTTTGGCACAAACCAGAGTGCTCAAGGCCCTGAGATGGCTCACTGGGATATCTAACCTGCCCTCTGCTCCCCACTGCCACAGGAGAGCTGGGGGCTGCTTAAGGGGTCACTGCTTGACTCCTGGCACCAGCAGCTGAGAGGATAAAGTTGATCTTGTGCTTCAAGAATGACTCGATGAGAGTGAAATGGGTTTGTATTTCTTTCAGAACAACCACTAGCAACTGCTGGGGCCAGCAGGGATCTGGCCTGATGATTATTTAGGCTATTTGGATTGCTTCAAAAGCTTATCCAGACTGTCTGGGCTCTCCCTGTTGGTGGCTCAGAAGACAAACACCCCAGTTTTGCCTCTCTGCCCTGATGGTGTTGTGTGGCCATCTCAAATGGCAGAGGTGCCCTGTGACAGCCTCAGGTCCAGCCCTCCACAGGAGAGAGGAGCCTGTGAGGTGGCTGCTGGTTGTGTTCCAGTGCTAGCCCAGTGCCTGAGAGACAGGACTGGTCACAGTGGGACAGGACAGAGCCCTGGACACCAGCCTGGCTACTGCCACTCTCCCAATCACAGCCCCACATCACCCCTCACTGCCTGACCCTCTTCCACCTCTCTCTGTTCTCCACAACTCACCTTCTGCAGGTGCTCCAAGTCAAACCTCTTTCTGTGCCAGGTATCCCCGAGGGTCAATGCCCACATACAGGGGTTCTGAGGGGGAAGGAGTATGATAGGAGGAGTTGGCTGCAGCTTTAAACCTTCAAACAAGACAAGGGTTTGAAGGTTGAACCCCTCAAAAAGCCCAAACCAAGGCTGTGGCTGCAGAGACTGAACAAATCTCTTTCAGTGTGCAGTGTGAGCTCTGCATGGCCACAGCCACAGGTTCTGCAGCTCTCTGGGGGATCCCACACCAGCAGGGCCACCCAGCACAGGACACAGGATCAGCTCCTTGGGTCATTTGTCAGCCAGACACAGGTCAGGGATTTGCTTAACCCAAGTAAGGCTAGGCTAGAGCTGCATTAGATGCATCTGCCAAAGGCAATCCATCACTGCCAGGCAGCCCAATGGGCCCCTCTGGCCAGCTCCAGGCTAGAGAGAAGGCAAATACATCTATATGTAAGCACACACCTACTTGTTCATACATATATCTATGTCTATATGGGAAGGAACAACCTTACACGTGCATCCCACGGCGTTTAGGGAAACCTGTCACCACCTCCTTTGTGCTCTGGAGTCTCAAAGCTCTGAAGCCAAGGGTTTGCCAAAAGAAGCTGAGATTCTACCCCAGCTCTCTCTCAAAGATGCTAATTATTAAACAGACAAGGGGAGGGGCTGAAAATCCCCAGGGAGGACAGCCAGGCTCAGTGTGAGCCTCACACAGGGTCAGGGATTTGGTGAGGCAAGAAGGTTTCAGCACCTGCTCCCCACAGGGCTGAAGGATGCTCATCCCTTGCACAAACTGCCTCAGGTGCTGAGAAGGGGAAATTATAGCCTAGAATTAAGTGGCAGCCAGAAATTTGCCAGAGAGCTGGTTTCGACAGACCACGTGGAAAATCAAACCATCTCAGAGTTTATTTTAGTCTTTTGGTTTACTCACATTTTTTGTGTGAAACCTTCTCTTTCCTGTGGGTGAAGACAGTATGTTCCAGCTGAGCTCTTGCCTCTGCAAGCACATTTCTAATGGCAGCAACAGAGATTGCAACACTCCAGCAAGGATCAGATGGAGTGGAATCCTAATGTTTATTCCAAATTAGCTGCTACAACAAAAATAGTGGTGACAAATAGTGTCTGCCAGGGCTCTGAAAGGTAACAGGGACAGTAACGACTCCAGTGGCCTCCACCTTTCAATACAGCTCTGAAAAATTGTTTGCCTGGTATTTCATTTGGTAATTGAAATTCCTTTGATAATTAGAATTTCTTTTGCATTTACAAAAGATCAGCTCTAAATAAAACATGAGAGCAGTGACTGTTCTTAACATCTTGTTGTGTCTACCCAAGCTCACTAATCACCCCCCATGAGCTGACCTGGGCAGCAGGAGGGAGGGGACAGGACATCCCCCTTACCTGCTGGAGGATGCAGAAAGAGGTGGTGAATGCTGCACTACAAGCCCAGGGGCATCTCTGGTTCCAAAAGTCAATGATGGGCAACACCTGCAAGAAATAATCCCAACCACACTGGAGTGACCTGTTACCAGCAGAGCAAGGCAAGACCTGGGCAATACACAGAATAAATGTGAAGCTCCAAGTCCCAAAGTCATGTCCATTGCTCCCCACAAAATGTAGAAGTTTCAGACCTTCCTGCTAATTCCTGGCAGCAGGAGAGCTGTTATGTTCCCATTCCAAAGCCACAGTGAACCATTTGGCTCTGTTACCTGCAGGTCATGGCCGTGGCTGGTGGTCCCCAAGGGAGTTGAAGGTCTCCTCTGGCAGCACTGTGCTTGCCTAGGGGAGTGCAGCCCTGGGGACAAACACCCCCCAGGATTCCTAGCAGTGTGGGGGGCAAAGCTGGGCCATTTCCAGTCTCTCAGGATGGATGGAGAAGGTGTTTTGACAAATGAAGGTCCTCACACAGGGTAATTGAAGGCATTTTGTACAGAAATGGGAAGCATCCAGCAGAGCAGATAATGGCTTTGCTGAACCTCACAAGAGCTTTCTCAGTCCCATCTGTGATCTCTAGCACTACAGCTCCCAAATGGAAGTGCTGGAGCAACAACACCACCAGCAGCCTGAAGTCCCAGAAAAGGAGCCCAGCACTGCCCCATGTCACCCCTGGCTGTCAGGGTTTGGGGCTTGGACCAGGCAGAGGCTCAGCCACTCCAGCTCCATCCCTGACCATCTCTTACCTCTGAGCCCATCACAAAGCTGTTGTCACTAAGGACCAAAGCTACCCCTTCAAGCCCCTGTTTCAGCCTGACTCAAAGCAGGAAATCTCCTCCCAACTTCCCCCCTAGGGAGCCCAACCGAGCTCCTGAGTCTTCCAATAAAATTAGGAATAAAAGACACAGCCCTGAATTCCTTCCTGTGCTGCCAACAAGGTTATCCATAGCTGCTGGAAGTGCTGGAGCTTCTCCACCTGACAGTCCCAGCCAGCACAGGTATTGAACCTTTAGATGCAGCAAAAAGGATTTTAAATGCGATTCTGAGAGCTCTGTGGATCCCTCGGGGGGGATGTGTAGCTCAGCTGGGTCTGCAGCTCCAGGAGTCAGCGATAGCACATACACCACACATCCATCATCCCCCAGCCCCTGCCTGAAGGGATGCCACATATTTGCTGGGGAAAAACCAATGACTAGCCCCAAATCTATTTGTAAATGCAGAATTAGTCAAAGAATGTATTTGTACATCTAATTACAGACCATCCCAGTTTCCCCCCAGAACCACAGGCAGCAGAGTGCGGCTCTGCAGACGCTGCCGCCTGCTCTGACAGATGCGGGAGGCACGTGCTGGTGCTCGGAGCATCCCCATGGCATCGGTGCAGCGCGGATTAGCAGCAGTTAACAACTGATTCATTAAGGCTCTTCAAGCCATCATTAGCCCCAGCGGATTCAGTGACTGCCGCGGTTAGGCGATACCATCTCTGTTATTCCATGCTAAATGGAGCCACATAAACAAAACCTGCTTTAGAACAGCCCATTCTTTTCCCCCCCCTGCCTCTCTTAGAGATGGTTTTAAAGCCTGTTAAGTTTGGTGTTTGGATAAAAGAGAGGGTGGTAATAATTCTGCAGGCTGCGCTGGCTGTGAAAGCTGCCAAAGTCCTGCTGGGCACTGCAGAGCTGGTCCGAGGGGCAGCTCAGTGTTTGCTGCTGCCATCCCAGCAGATATATTCAGCTCTGCTGTACCACTTCTTTCCCAGGCAGCTCCATCAATCCTATCCCAAACATCCCTCGGCAGCTTCATCCAGCCCTGTCCCACCATCCCATCCCCAGGCAGTTCCATCCCACCACTCCCAGATTGCTCTGGGCTGGTTGCTGTGTTTCATGCCCAAAATCATCTCACCACGTTTCCGCAGTGCAGAGGCAAGTTCTCCTGTTCCTCTCACTACCAGAACTCATGGGCTGGTGGCATCAGACTGGAGAAGACATCTTTGTTACCTGGGCAGGATTTGGACATCCCTGTTCAGCATCTCTGCAGGACCCAGGAGCATCAGTTGGGAACTGGCTGGAGCACAAGCAGGTTTGGGATGGAGGGTGGGAAAGGGGGAACCAAACAGCACCTGCACTCAGATTCCCAACCCTCACAACAAGTACAGGTACCCTCAAACTGAGAGGAACACACAGGTTGCCCATTGGGAGGTTGCCCAGCTCCTTCCCACCCTGCCCCATGGTACTTCCCTCACTGGGACCAGCAGGGACTGTGATGTCTGTGACAGTCCTGACAGCAGGAGATAATTCCTGCACGGAGCTGCCCAGGGATTTCAGATATCTCACATTATGCACACACTCTTCCCACATCTAAATTCAGTGATAAAATCCTGCTCCTAACGGGACAGACTCCAACGCCATAAAATTGTGCTGCACGACCATTAAAGGAGTCATAAATAATCATTATTTCACAAAGCAATGTCTGTGTAGTGCTGGCAAAGGAAAGTCATTTTTTTTTCTTTATTCATCATTTCACTTAAAAAGTAAAATAAATTGACCAGCTACAGAGCTTGTCAAAAGCTAAATGGGAACTGTCATGCAAACAAATGTTCTGCTAATGTCGGAAAAGGAGTTTAACAAAAGAGGAGAGATTATCCAGCACTGCTGCTGGGAAAGGCTGCGGCAAGTATTGTCCTCGAAATTCCAGAGGAAG
>NW_008665537.1:39428-45258 GCF_000695815.1 Acanthisitta chloris
CAGGTAATGAGGAAAAAGCCAAGAAAATGAGAAGCACAGTGATGTGTGTCACCATCCCGAGGAGCTGGTGCCAGGGCTCACCCTTACCCTGGGGGGCACTGAACTGCTGCAAGGGCCATGCACGAACCACAGGCTCCAGAGCTGCTCCCCTGGGCACACAAAGGGTTTCTGGCTCCCACACCTGCCCCAGAGGTGGTGGCAGAGGCTTCACTCCTGTGGGAAAGGACAACTGAGGGATTGAAACCAGGTTAAACCCAAGGCAGATGCTGCTCACAGCTGCAGGAAGGTTCAAGCCATCCCCAGGTGACAGTGAGATGTCACCAAACACATCCCACACCCAGATGCTGTTGTCAGTCCAGCTCATCCCAGTAGCATTCCAGGAAAGCACTGGGACAGTTCCCAGGTAAGGGAGGTTGTGTGCCCACACTTGTGCCCACCGCAGGGACCCCCTGTTTGCTCAAGGCAGCACAGTGGCCTCAGCTCCCTCTGCATCCAAGGACTCAGTGACTTTCCAAGCATGGAGAGGCTCAGGCAGATGTCAAAGCCAATTGCTTTCCAAAACATCTCTCTGCAGGAGCCCAGGGGCATGAGGAGCTGCTGGGCAGGCACATGCACTGTGCAGGAGGGAGGGCTCCATGGCATGGGCTCCCCATGGGACTGTCCTCCTCACCTGGCACCTCCTGGGCTTGGCAACTGCTGCCACTGTCAGAGAGTGAAGTTACAGGAGTGTGAACTGTCAGACAGTGCCCTGCACACACCTCTGCCCTGGACAATCCCCTCGCAGTCACACACACAACCCACGGGCACAGAAGGCATCAGGGGCTGTCCCAGCTGTGTCTCCAGGTCACCTGTATCCCAAGGTAACATCAGGAAACGAGAAAGCTTCAAGGCTGGGCAGCGCATGCAGAGGCCAAACTGATGCCTCTGGCACCATCCAGGCAGAGGATTGACTGTTGCAGAGGCCAAACTGATGCCTCAGGCACCATCCAGGCAGAGGATTGACTGTCCTTTCCCAGTCCTGCTTTCCAGGAGCTCAGTCCCTGTGCTGGAATGGAGCAACACTGACACCATGTGTAGATGGCAAAGTCCTGCAGAGCTGCACTGTCACCCTCTGCAGGTGACAAAGCCCTGCAGGTTCTCAGCTCCCTCATGGGAGGTTATTTCCATTCCACTCACGGGACATGAGCTGTTTGTTTTCTCAGGTACCTCTCCGAAAATAACCCCTGGGAACAACTGATCCTACTGATGCCAACACAGAAATCAGTGGTTTTATCTAACCTATGAAAATCACCTTCATATTGCAGCAACTGACTAAAAAAATTCTGTCTGGGCAAGAAAAGAGCACATGGAGGAGCCAGGAAATGCCAGCCTGGCCACAGCATCCTTCTGATGGCACAGGGAGAGACCTGGTGCCATCCCATCAACTTGATTTACTGGACTTTTCTACCAAGAACATGGTCCCTTCCTCCAGAAAGCAAAATCCACCTTCAAGTTATTCCTTCCTATGGAAATAAAACCCTGCTTGCTTCACCTGAAATGTCACAGACCTCCTGCAGGAGAGGCTGCCCTCGAGCTGAAGGAGCTCAGGTTCCCAGGGGATAGGGGGTGAGCAGCACTGCAGGAGCTTCCTGGTTTAAAAAATAAAATAAAATAAATCCATTAGATGGATTCAGCACCTTCAGACCAAAGAGAAACACCTTCCCCAAGTGGTGGGGAAATGGTTTCCATGACCAGGTTAAAAACATCACAAATTTGGAGTAAATCAATCAGCTGCATAGCTGTTGCTGCAGAGATGTCGTTGGAAATCACAGTGTTCTGTACATATGAACACACAGCTCTGCTTTAAAACAGCAACAAGTATTAGAGAGACTTTGGCCAGAGCCAGAAAATCCAGCACTGAGGCTGTTCCTCCTCTGCTATTCCAGGATCCAGCCCTAGACACCACACATGTGGATATCTGTGCACCTCCCAGACCAGCTGGTTAAACAGACACTTCTGCAGCATCATTATTCCTCCTAAAACCAACAAAGCTTTTCTCATTCATAAATGAAGCAACTCAGAACTCAATTACTTCTCAGCTATGACAGCAACATCTCCCTGGGGCCCTCCAGAACTGGAATTTCTCCAGGCACCACAGTTAACATCTAATGAGACAAATACAGCCAAGGGCATGAGAGCAAAGCTCCAAAGCACATATTTTGATGAAGCAGCGTTTTGTTAAGAGATAACAGACCTCAGTTTAATCTCTGACCCGTGTCAGGCAGCTCCCAGTGGACTCCACAAACCCCACCTTAAAGACAAAACCAGGGAGAATCCCAGGAGGTTCAGGGGCCAAGTTCTAAGGATTAAGTCCCAGCTCCACTGGGATGACTGAGCTTTGTGTAACAACACCTTCAGGTCACAGAGGTGGCACAGCCCCGTGCCAACCCTTTCCTCCCTTCCACAAGCAGTGACTGTACCAGTGCATCTGCTGACGCTTGGGGGAAGAGAATGCAGTTCTGCAAACAGCTATTTTTAACCTATTACTTGAAAACAGTTTATAAATAGCTTAATCAAGGAGTACAACTGCATAAAAATAGTAGAGACTGGTCGGCATGGCATGTGTATTTGTGGCTGTGCCAGGGACTCACTGCAGCCACTCCTGCTTTGCTGGAGACCCTTTTGGGAAGTGCTTACTTTCTATTTTTTGCTCTACGAGATGTGTGAACAGTTAAAAACTGCCGAGAATAGTTCTAAAGAGCTCAAAGCCAGCGGTGGCTGCTTACCAGGGCTCACACCCTCGAATGCATGTGAATAGCACAATACAAAGCATACAAAGTGGCTCTGGGGCCTGGGGGTCCTGGCAACATCATGCCCAGTTGTCTCCTTTCACTGGGAAAGAAATCCAAACCAACAGCAAAGGAAAATCTTGATGCTGTGGAATAGGATCATGGACATCAGCCCAGGCAGCTCTCCCAGGCACACACCTGGCAGGAACAATGTACCCAGCCAGGACAAGGTGCTGTCACCATCTCCATGGCCCCCTGAGATAAGTCATTCCCATCACCAGGCATCACTTCCCCACTGGCACTGACACTCACCCCTCCAAACAGCTGAAAAACACCTCCTCATCCAAGCACAGCATGGAAAAAAACCACTGAGGTGACCTTTCTGGATGCTTATTTATGCTAAAAACCTAACCCCTGAGCTGCCCACAGATGGACAGTTCACTAAAATAATATTTACTCATATTAGAGGAGCATTCAGTGTGCAATTGGCTCATACTAGTCCTTATCAACACCTCAGCACCCCCTCACATGACAGACCTTCAGGCACGTCCTGACACACTCTGCTCCAGCCATCAGCACTAAAAACTCTCCAGTGACGTTGTTGCCTTATCTTTTCATCTCAGTGGATGGAAAGATAAAACCCTTTGAGTGGACAGAGATGGCAGACACTGACACAGCCATCAGCCTGTCCCAAACCCTCCACAGAGCCTAACTGCACTTCTGAGTTTCTTGAGGTGCCTTTAGCACAGAATCAGAGAATGGTTTGGGATGGAAAGCACTAAAAACTCTCCAGTGACGTTGTTGCCTTATCTTTTCATCTCAGTGGATGGAAAGATAAAACCCTTTGAGTGGACAGAGATGGCAGACACTGACACAGCCATCAGCCTGTCCCAAACCCTCCACAGAGCCTAACTGCACTTCTGAGTTTCTTGAGGTGCCTTTAGCACAGAATCAGAGAATGGTTTGGGATGGAAGGACCTTAAAGACCCTTCAGTTCAGTCAAAGTCCAACCCTACAGTGGTTACTGGACTTGAGTCTGTGCCCTCTTGTCCTGCTGCTGGTTGCCTGGGAGAAGAGACCAACCTGACTCCAACCTCCTGTCAGGGAGTTGCAGAGGGTGCTAAGGTCTCCCCTGAGCCTCCTCTTCTCCAGGCTGAACACCCCCAGCTCCCTCAGCCTCTCCTCATGGCACTTGTGCTCCAGTCCCTTCACCAGCCTCGTTGCTCTTCTCTGAACCTGCTCCAGCCCCTCAATGTCCCTCCTGAGCTGAGGGGCCCAGAAACTTGTGCCAGTGCCTCACCACCCTCACTTTTCCCCTCTTCCACTTTGAACCCATTTCTCCTTGTCCTACCCCTACAGTTCCTGATGATGGATGACTTCTCCCAGGAGTAAAAATAGGCTTTGTCCATTTGGGTGTGCAAAAATAATTTTAATGGCACTTGCCCACTCCAAGTACACACTCTGGGCTATTTCAAGCAGCAAAAGCAGCTCTTGGCCAAAATCAAGTGCCAATCCCTCTTCTGAAGCAAATCCAAGCAGAAAAACAACATTGCTTCCTGCCAGGACCAGAGTTATCTTTTCTTATCATGAAGTCATGAAGGGAAGCAGCATAAACATAACAGTGTCCCAAAAACTGGTTGTTCTAATGAGTAAAAATAACTCTAGCACAACAGGTACATGTAGCAGAAACTCCTCCAAAATACAGAACTGCCAATAATAGTCCAGTGGGTGTAAATAAAATGTGAGTTCTGGCATTTGCAGCTGGAATACCAAGATGGGACAAGCTCTGGGGCCATGTGAGGGGCAGGAGGGCCCATGGGTGCTGCTGGGGCAGGGGCAGGTGCTGGAGTGAAAGAGGAATTCAGCCGGAATGACCCTCAGGATCACTCCTAAAGTGCAGTAAAATGTCACTGGTGTGCAAGGAGGAGGAAAGGTCTCCAGGAGCACTGAAGTGGCACATGTGGCACCTGACACAGCAGGTAATGCCCCAGGCAATGAGATCTTGGCCAGTGTCTCTGAAGCTGTGAGGGAGCCTGGCCAAGGAGGCACAGGAATTCAGCAGCATGTTCTGCCCTGAAAGATTGGCTGTGTGTGGAGTCACAGAAAGGCACATTTCCAAAAGGATCGAATTTTGCATCTTACAATCTCACTTGATCAACTCTGTTCTCCACCGTTGGTCAAAGCTAGAGTTGTCATCACCTTGTGTCAGTGCCTGGGTCTGGACATCCCTGATCAGTGCTGGAGGCTGTGCTGGCTCCTAGGATTTCAGGTCCATAAGACACTTCCTTACAGCATGCTGGGGGGAGAGGGGACCAAAGGAGACATTTACAAACAGAGCATCTCCAGGACATTGGGGTTCTCAAAGGAGTGTCCAACCTAAGTCAGGTGTAAACTCTGCTCTGCTTCGAGCTGGAAAGAGATGCTCTCTCTCGGGCAGTTCTCACTAGATGGTGCTGTGAGACAGCAGGAGACATCGACAGCATCTCCCTCTGCTGTCTTCGCTCGCCTGTGTCTCATGATACACTAAATATCCTTTTTTTTTTTTCTCCATGTCGCTCTCACGGTGCAGTTGGGACCTCGAGTCCTCACGTCTGTTCTGGAAAACGTGCTGAAAAAAGCTTTGAAACTTCGGCTTTCTTTGGAAAGAATAAACCCTCTGCATCCCAGAAAAGTGTCAGTCAAATATTTAGGCTTTTCACTTCATGTTATTTGCTATGGAAAGTACAAAATCCTGCACTTTTTAGTGGAAAATCATTCCCAAATCAAAGCTTCATCTATTTCATAGCATCCTAATCCCCCCACGTGTCCAGTTCCTACAATTTGCCATACTCTATCGATCTCCCCCACATATCCAGCTCCTACAATTTGCCATACTCTATCGATCCCAATCAAAATTCTAGTTAAATAGTTCCAGTTGGATCCAATATATAAGTCTGACATCAACTACAACATCCAGTTTTCACTCAAAGCTCCTAGGAACACATCAGTTCTCCAGGCACCTCTATGAAATATTTTTTTCACCTGCTTTAAAGTCTCTATGCAAAAGCTTTTTGAAAACAAGA
>NW_008665538.1:0-13501 GCF_000695815.1 Acanthisitta chloris
ATATATATATATATACACTACAGACATATATTTATATATGTCTGCAAACCCCAGTCCAGTGACTTGGAGAGAGAAGTTGGTCTTCTTGCAAGCTTTTTGCACAAGATGAACATCACTGCATGCCTCACCTCAACAGTGCAGCCTTTCTCTAAGAAATCCAGAAATCCTCAAAAATGTGGTTGATTTGGGCTCTACTTGGTACAACTGGAGTCCCAGAGAGCTAAGCTCAGCATCAGTCTTGTCAGCTTTTAGAAGCCAATGCAATCACTAGAACAGAGCTTAAAATCTTATCCTTGCAAGCACCGCATGTGCATTAGGTTATACCGGTATCTACCTAAATTTAAAAGAAGAAAAACAAGCAGGCAATAAAAGAGTCTGAGAGAGATTATTTAATCCCTAACACTGAATTCAACCTTTGAAAAGAGTCAAACTCTTGTGACACTTCAGGGGAAAGGAGGACACTCCAAAGAGGCTGAAGAAGCCCACAAGGGAAACTGCCTACTTCATTTCTGGAACATGGACCATGTGAGTCTATTTTTAACTTTGAACTGAGTTCCTCTTCTTCCTGCCAGAAGTCCTGAGCCCTGTGCCAGTGCAATGAGAGCAGTGGCCCAGCCATTCCTTAATAGCTATTACTTCTTAATAAAGATCAGCACTTAGGCAAGGGATGAGGTTACTGTCAGAGGGGTCATGATTAATAATGATTAATCTGATCCTTGCCAACATGAACTGGATCCACCATTCACTAAATAATTACTCTGCAGCATGGATACCATTTCCAAAGGAGGCATACATTTGTCATATTAAAAACAAAACCAAACACATGGAAAGACAAGAGTATCTGACTTCTCAGTAACACTCGATCTCACAGGAACAACTAGAAGAGTTAATCAAAGAGAAAAACAATTTAAAAAAATAGAATCAAAGGATATGAGCAGTTAAACATTGATGAGCAACCCACCTTTTGGGAGAAGCAATGGAAAACAAACATAACTAAACTCTGAGAAGGCAGAGCTGCATGTGCTGAGGATATGGAGCACTCTGTTACCTCTGGTTCTCAACGTTATGCATACCTCTAATATGCACATTATTTGCTCAACCACATTATTTTGCCTCTGTTTTTAAATTACTTTATTTTTTTCCTCAGAATGTATACAAATGAAATAGCTCCCCAGGAAATATCTTTCCTACTTTATTTAATATATCGCTTAGCACAAGGAAATCCTAGTCCAGGATTGCCATTCTTATGCAACAATGTACCTCAAATAATAAACAACATTGTAATAATTTATGGGGAGGCATAAATTACCAGGAAAATAATAGTCACTTTGAAGAGCATAAATGAACCTTACAATTACAGTAGGATGTTTGTGGTGTGGAGACTTGGTTCTGGGCCTCAGAGCACAGATGAATTTTACTCCCACAAAGCACACAAACAACTGGCAGCAGTGCCAACGGAAGCCAAGGACATGGGGGTTTTGCAGCAAAGAGGTGGTCTTATTTGGGGACCCATCTCAATCACCCTACTTCACTGATGCAAAGCTCCATCGAGAATGAAGAACGGGACTCTAGTTCTTCAGTACACTCAGGTGTACTCACTTCAAGGTTTTCAAAGCTTTTGTGGGATTTATATTGTGCTGTTTAGCCTTTCACCTCATTTTGTAGTGTTTGATTTAGACTGGGAGGCCACAGCACATAGCCCACCAGTCCCCCTCCTGTACAAATCTAACAGGAAGGTTCAATTCCTTGTGACTGTGAAATCTCAGACCCATGTGAGCCTGTTTGGACTTCTGCCCTTGACAGTGCCTGGTCCAGATTTTAAACACTGGTGACTTGCACCATGGAACACAACATGCAGAAAAATTGGTGTCTTTGTCTGCCTGACGTGGGAAGCAGATCTCAGCTAAAGAATGTTAAGGTACAATTTCTTCTAGAGGTACATTGGAGAAATCCCAGTAAATTAAATCCTTGGTAAGAGGGTCACGAATTCATTCAGCTGGGGATTTTCACTGGTAGGGCAGTGTGTCCAGGCCTTTCTGCTAGTTCCCAAATTGACTTGAAATAATGAAAGAAAAATAAAATCTTTGCAAGGCATCACCTTTCACAAAAATATCAGCTGAAAAGTAGCTTGTAAGTTTAAAACCTTTAAATAGCTAACGGTATAAAAATCACATACCTATTTGTGTGTACATTCATGCAAATGAAAATTAAGTTGCATTTTCACAGAACTTTACAGAAGCATCAGAGTGAAAGACAAAGCAAGAAAAAAAAAAAAAAAGAAAAGACAGAGGGCCCATGAACAATAACAAAGGTAAATCTTTAAAATCTGAGACAGGGTGCAGGAGGTGTGGGTAAAGCTCTGCAAACAAAACTAAATTCAATGCAGTGTTTTCCCCTGCACAAAGTGACACAAGCTGTTCCTAAAATAATGCTTCCTTAGTTTTCTGGCAATTAGTGCCCTGAAGGATTAGCCTACAATTGTCAGCAAGTGTTTGCTTTTCCCAGCCAATATCACCATAGAAGTCTGTGTTTATCTACAAGGCCCAGGGGATAATTTATAAGCTGAGATGAGGTCCTGCATTCATAGACAAATGTTCCAAATTACCACCCACCCTCCTATACTAGCTTCTTCCCCATCCACCTTCTGTCCCCTGAGATATAGATAGGACCTTGTCAGGGGCATGATGAATGAGCTTTACAGCCTCTGAAGCAAGCACTTGCCCAAGAGTTTATGTTAATACAGCAAAGAAAGAAGTACTGACACAATCAGCACATCACCAGACATCAAAAATCAGATTTCAGAAAGTGACTGAATGCAAGAAATAATTTATCACTGTTCCAGAAAACATCCAATAAAATGGGACTTCTTTCCCCCTCTGAAAACTACTGCCTATTCTATAATTAAGATATTGCCACCAATTAGTTTTAGGTCCACCACAAGTGCTTGTAAAACTTCCCTGCAATCAAGGTGTTCCAATTCAATTTCTAATTCATACTACCAGCAGTTTACTGCTGCTCTGGTCCATGAAAGTACAAAAGACTAAAATTCCTAAGAGTGTTCATTTCTAAATTAATTTTCTCCTGATGTGTTAGAACCTCAAAATGAGAAGATTAAGCTTGTATTTGAGACTGGAAAGCTAGACTTTAAAGAATCTTTGTCTCTATGGTCAACTGACAATATATCTCACAACAATGGATTTGTTATTTTGAAAACACTAATTAAAAGGACAAATCAAAACAAAACAAATCAATGAAAGACTCAAAACTACAAAGAATTTGTAAGTGTGATCAAAGCTCCTCAGAACAGAGCCTACTGTTAGGCTAGATGGATTGATAGATTGATATATAGATCTGTTCTCAAATCTTCTCAACACTAACAAAACAAGGCTTAGATACATTGTTATTAATTTTAGTTGATGAACATGCATGTTGAAAATGAAAAACACTTTTCTTCCTGATAATTAATCACTTTTTCCTTCAGGAAATTACCAGGAATTTCTTAAACTTCATGGACACTGAATACACTCAGGTCTGCATCCGGTCACAGGCTGCTCACAAGATATATGAGAGAACAAAGTGATTTGATATTTGAGATCAATTACTTTGCTTTGCCACAATTAACACTGGATGACCTGATTTTATAAAATGATTTTACTCAAATAAAATTTTGCTTCATGTTTGAAAAGAAAGACCTCATGATTCAAACTTCTCTGTACCTATAAAGCCAGAGGTCCAAAATAACTAAAAAATTTGACAGGGACGAAGTTGGCTGACCTAAATAAATGCAAAATGGTAGGGGGTAGAAAGATACCACCATCTGTCAGTCATTCTGAGCACAATCCACCTCACTTGCAATTACTGAACCCTACAAGTGGTCCCACCAATGTCAATTTGACCAATTTTAGAATAAGGGGCCATTCATTCCAAGTAATGAATATTGAAACCTGGCCATCAGTTTGTGAAAAAGTTTTCATATGTCTATCATGAGGAACCTCAATAAAGAATGTCCTCGTGATGGTGTCACTTCAGAACAAAAGCACGCAACGAATGACACATTTCTCTGTATCTACCACCCATCCAAGCAGCTACAGCAGGAGACCAAAAGATGCATACATTTAGCCAGCAAGGAAATGCAATATTCTTTAAAAAAGACATTGCCTGGAGTGGATTTTTACAAAGAAACAAAATCAATAAACCAGATAGGAATAAGCCACACTAGGGCCCTAACAGCTCCCAGTGCAATGACTCTGGAATCCTGCTTTAGGGTTTTTATACAAATAACAAACACAAAAACATTAATGCTGTACCATTGTCAGTAATGTCAAAGACTCTGTTTGTGTCTGAGAGCTCTGATGTACAACAATACAGATGTTAAGACATTCCCGTATTTCCACCAGGTAAGGCACATATTGACTGACCTGATCCGAGTCTTTTGCTTGAGCATTTTTCCCTCTTCTGCAACCACAACTCATAAGCAGTTTTGCATCTCCAATGACTTTTCCCTATAAAAGATAAGGCAAGAAAAACATCAGCACAATCTGAATCACTGAAAACCAAAAGGCTTGTATGTATGACCAGGAGTAGGGGAAGAAAGAACATTAGAGAAGCCTGAGGAGTCATGCTGCATTGCTGGGAGGGATAGGTCCCAATCTGCCAAGAAGAATTCTCTAAATATCTGTATCATAGTACCAGGGATCTAAGATGGATAGGGGCAGAAGGAAAGCAAGGTGCATAGAAAAGCACAATGGGAAAGCAAAGCTCAAAAGAAACAGGTTATTTCAACCCATTTGTTTTTTTCACATACACTTACATGAACAGGAACAAGTCTATCATGCTTAGAGAGTAAAAGCACCAAAATGCAGTGACTTGACAGGACATACGCTGTCTTTTCTGCCCATCATTACCAAGTTAGTGTATACTTGCTTTGAGTGTGCCTAGATCTGGTGGAATAAAGTCTACAGGTGTGACTTGCCCTCAGCAGGACAATGGGTCCACATCACCATTGGTAAATCCTTACTAGGAATTCAACAGCCCATGCTCACCCAACACTGCTGGTACAGACCCTGGAATGTCTATAATGTATAATCATACAATGTCTGGGTTGGAAGGGACCTTAAAAAATCATCTAGTTCCAATCCCTCTGCCATGGACACCTTCCACTAGACTAGGTTGCTCAAACCCCATCCAAACTGGTCTGGAATAATTCTAGGGATGGATGCTGGAGCCAACAGAGACTAACAAGGAAATACCATCCCCTCACTCTCCTTTTACCTGCAACAAACAGTTTGGGAAAGAAATTGAGCTCAGACACCTTATTTTTCCTGAAAACTATCAGACTGACTGAGTGTGATCTGAGGAGCAAGGTCTCTCATGTTAACATTGTTCTTTTCTGGGGATTATCTGAGTCACTTTGGTTCTTCTCCAAAGCATTTTTATTGCTTATCAGACTTGGAAATCTTGCTAAGTCACCATGGCAGAAAGGGGCTAGGATTCCAGGTTTGATCAAAACGCTCCTTCAACTCAAACCATAACACAGCCAATGGAGCCCCCAACAAAACCGTCACTATTACTTGCTTTTCCATTGGCACATACACAAAAGACATTGTCTACTTTCAGACTTTTGTCGTCCGCAGCTGAAAAATAAACACTCTCAGCACCTGCCCCGGAACAGAGGGAGAATCTGCTCACATGTAGCCATGGTGAGTCACGAGATTTCAGCTAGATGAATTTATATAGAAAAGGAGAGCCCAACACTAATGCACTTAATTAGTTTAGCCAAGTGGAAATGCTCTGCCCTAAATGACATGGAAGGGAAAGGGCATGACTAAAAGGAACTGCAGTCATTGCTCAATGTCAGAACGCAGCAGAGAGATGACCCTTGGTGATACAAATTACAAAAAGGCAGATAAACTTATGGTCACCTTGGGAGAGCCTGCAACTTGCCAGGTGTGGTGAGATCCCTTACTTGGTAACCTCAGCATCTCGCAACTCCCAGCAAGGTCAGCTGCTGTGCAGAAATTGTATTTTCTTCTCTTTCCAAAAGAGAAGCTGGGAAAAATAAGATACTGGAAAGGTTATACTGATACCTAATCTGATACCTAACCTAATTACCCCATGTTTGGGCCACTGATTGCAACCTGTCAAACTTTGAGGTTTTCAGGGGACAACTTCTAAACTGGCATCCTCTTCCTGTGACTCCTATCTATCATAGAATTTCATGGAATCATAGATTTTTAATGGTTGGAATGGACCTTACAGATCATTTAGACCCAGGCCCGCCCTGACATGGGCAGGGACACCTTCTCACTAAATCAAGTTGCCCAAGGCCTCATCCAGCCTGGCTTTGAACACCACCATGGGTGGGATGGCCACCAGTTCCCTGAGCGACCTGTTCCAGTGTCTCTCCACCCTCACAGTAAAAAACTTTTTTCTAATATCTAACCTAAATTTCCATACTTCAATTTGAACCTGTACCCTGGACCTATCACTGCAGTTCCTAATAAAGAGTCCCTCTCCAGCTCTCTTGTAGGCCCCTTTCAGATACTGAAAAGTTGTGATGAGGTCTCCACACAGACTACTCTTCTCCAGGCTGAACAGCCCCAACTTTCTCAGCCTGTCTTCATAGCGTAGATGCTCCAGTCCTCTTATCAACTTTGTGGCCTCCTCTGGACTTGATCCAACAGTTTCATGTCCTTCTTGTGCTGAGGGCACCAGAACTGCACACAGTATATATATGAGAATATATTCTTTGACAGAATACTGTACACAGTATTCTATCAAAGGTGTTATGCTCGTGCCTCATTACTACAGTCCTTCAACAATTAGTCTGTAACCTCTTAAATTCAAAAAACATTCCCCAGAAAGAAATTATTAAACTAGAAGTTAAAGCAAGTATATTAAATTATTGTGTTAGAGATAGAAAACTGAGGCACAGGGCGAGACTCATCTGTCTTACCACAGGAAACATTCTAGAAACAGTATATGGGGTAAGTTAGAACTATAAAAGGACCTAAGAGAAACCCATACATTTCCTAACAGGCAGCTGATGTATAGTCAAGATACCTTGGGGTGCCTATAGCAGTAACACACACCTGTGATTAGGAAACTAGACCCATGTATGTCTTCCTGATGGCAAACATGTCGTAGTATTCACTGCAAATTCATTACGGTGAAAAAGATAATCCAACCCTTTTTTAGCCACAGCCATGGAAAAACTCTTGATGTTAGACCCTTAGAGAGTAAGAATATCATGAGCCTTCCTGAACAACCTATGTGAATACAAGCTTAAGGGCTTCTTAAACCAAGCACTGTACCTTTATATTTAACAGAATTTTAATGTGTCCCATCAATGCCTACGCTATGTGTTAACAAAATTTGTGTTAACTTCAGCTTCATAGCGCCCTGATTGAGCTGACTCATGTCTGGCCAGCTGAGGGCATAAGCACTGCCTAGGAAACTTCCTTATCATTAAGTTTTTTTAAGATTTTTTCATGTTAAGAGCTTTGAGTAAAAGTTGAGCTAATACTTTGCTGAAAACAGTGATTATTGTGTTGGGACACCTCTCCCTCTTAGAGCTTCATCCCCATATACAGATTTTCTACAGAACTTGAGCAAAGAAGATGCCCACCACCATTTCCAACTGTAGATGCATCTTTCCTAATGTGCATTGACTGAATGAGCTACTTCCTCGACTTTATTTTAGGAAAGCTTCTTTTGAGCAGATGCTTAATTTTTGAATAGGTGTCTAACATTAGGCAGCTAAGTTGAAAGGCAAAAGGAAAAAAAAGCATATGGACAACATGTGCAGCCAGTCGCAACTCCGTTCCAGAGCAGATGGAGGCCTTGTCATTCAGGGGTTTCCTCGCATACACCAAGCAGTTCAGTGGGGATAGGGAAAGGGGCTTCTTTCTGAATCCAGATTAGAAGGAAACACGCTTTTTTGCAGCACATGCCTCATGTTACATGAAACATGCATATGCAGCTTCAGCAACTTGAAACAGAGCCCCCCAGGGTGTTAAGAGTTACTGAAGCTTTGTCTATTTGTATGTTATTTTAAAGTTTCTAGTGTTCAAGGAGTATATTAAGCAAGTATAACACCTCACTGGGGCTATTCTGCTGTGGTTGATTCCTCCCAATATATCCCTCCCTCTTTTGTCCAGCAGCGCCTGTTGCTCACAGGGGAGGCAAAGGGGAACACTGCAGAGTGGAACCTCATCTCACTGGATACTACAAATTTTTGGTCTTAATTCATGGAGAATCATTTCTGTGTTTCCTGGCCTTTTAATAGCAAGGCTGGAGAGGAGCACAGTGATCTTGAAAGCTCACAGATATACTGCTACTAAATGTTCCTGTACAGTCTGCTCTTGACAAGATGCCATGGTTTAGAAGCAGGTAGGCACAAGGTCCTCTAACAGGGAAGCTCGCTTTGCCATCTGCTGGTTCCCACCTCTTATTAGACATCACCCTTCCCAAGGTAAAGAATAAGAAGGCTCTTTGACAAAGCACATACAATCCATTAGCCCACCTCCTACAGGGTATCTCACTGGCCTCACCCTTCTCCTTACACCATGGGCTCCAGCAGCTGGCCAAAGTTTACAGAAAAAGAAAAAAATCATAATACTAGTAACAGGATTAATTATCTTGGTCGCATGGGTGTCAGGAGCTGAGCAGTTTCCAGTTTTAACAGACTGTGGTCAAGAAACTGAACTACATTACCCAAAAGTCAAATGAGGGTCAATCGCAACTCACTTCATGCCAGCGGCTCCAGGGAAGGTGCAGAGGCACACACAAATCACTGCTGTGTTGCCCAGAGCCATCCTATGCAAAGCTGCCAACTCCATTTAAAGGAGTGAGACATAAGGCACATGGCACTGGCAAGTTTCCATGGAGCCGCAAGGCTCTGTGCCGTGGAGGAGCTGGCTGGGAATAACAGGAGGATCCCGTCTTCCTCCTGTTTTCCCAAATCTGCATCTGGAAGGCTCACCTCAAGAGAGGGGCTCAGATTAGCAGAACCATGCCATGCCCCTTGCAGTGCCTGACAGGTCCAGCTGGGCCCTGACCTGCTCAGTTTTCATCAGCTTTGTTCCATTTGAGACAACAGCCATCAAAAGTACTGGCAGTGGTCTCTTCCTCAGGGAAATGGCACAGCCACCCAGAGGGTGGTTGGGCACTGGAACAGGCTCTTCAGAGAAGTGGTCATGGCCTCAAGCTTCCCAAGAGTTCAAGACATTTTTGGACAATGCTTTCAGGCACATGGTGTAACACCTGGGGCTGTCCTGTGCATGGGCCAGGAGCTGAATGCAATGATCCTTGTTGGTCCCTTCCAGCTCAGGATATTCTTCTATGATGCTATGTATAGCAGTGCAACAGTGAATCCTAGAACAAAATCCCCATGGGTGAGTAAATGTCATTAGGAAGAACAACACATTGACTGTTTATTACTTTTTTTTTTATACTCTTCTGTCAGGGTGATCCACACATTTTGAAGAATGAGTGCCCAAATGCCTACAGTGGTAGAGTGGGAGAGAAGGGGGGAAACGAAGGGAAACAAGAACTGAATCCAAGGTGGAGGCAAGCGGCAGTACAACAGACAGCTGGTGTTTGGGTGGTGGTAAATCACCCTGAAATGAGCCTCTTCCCCCAGCTCAATGAGGCCTAAACAACAAAGAAAGGCACAGCTTGCAGCCGGACAGCCTGCTAGCCAACCACAGACACACATGACAGCTTCATTCAGGAGCCTGGAGTCAATACAAAAGCTCCGAAATCAATCCGACATCCTGCGACCTCAAACAATGCACCAAATCTTCTCAGAATTGGAGCCCCAAATGAGGGGGAGCAGCATTCAAGGGAGATCAAACCACAGAGTTGGCATTGAAAGGGACTAAAAAGGAGAAGAATGTTCCCAGTTTATTAATGGCAAGGTCTGGCCGGCTGTATCCCAGCCACCATAGGTTACATTCATTAAAAGGCAGCGCTTTGCACGTATTATGCAGAGCACCCGGATAATATGTGTGTGAGCATGTGTGCGTCAGCGTGCCCCTCACTTGTTAGAGATCAGGATGTGCCCTTCTGCTTAGCACTGTTGTCTCCATCAGAAATTCCTCCTGTGTGAACCACAAATGTGTTTTTTTCCCACTTGAGCGACTGTATGGGCATAGACATATGCACGCCCTTGCAAATACACACCCTCTCTCATCCCTGAGCCTGAAAAGCATAAAGGAACTCAGGCTCTTTCCAAGGAAAGAAAAAAGTTTCACATCCCCTTCCCTTGTAGTCATATTTTCAGCTCACATACACACACAAAATCTATTACAAAAGGCTGAAGCATTATGCGATTGCTGCTACTGCTGAGCGGAGTTGGTTGCTCCATAAACTCCACTCCTACCTGACATAAAAAGGACCTGGTCCTACAGCACAACAAATCTACAAAGAGGAGAAAAGGGGGGAAGAAACGTGCTTCTGTCCCTGGTGTTGTTCCTTCCAGGCAGGATTGTCCCCGATGGGGTAGTTTTACCTGCAGCATCTGTCTTCCAGCACTGTACAAAAATGGCACCCTTCCCCCACCCGTAACAAAAAGGCCAAGCAAATCCTTTTTATCAGGTTCCTTCTGAAGGCAGATGGAAAAGTACAATACAGACATACACACACAAACAACAAATAACAAAAAAATAAAGGTAAATACCATTTGCAAAGGTACTGTTTGCATTTGCCTGTCCTAATTATCTTCTTTTCAGCTGACACATGTTCAAACAAAGACTCAGACCTTGCAAGTTTTCTCCTCCTCAGCTGCACAGCCCAAAACAGAGGGCTCACTAGCGCAGGTCAGATTTGAAAAATCCTTCTTTTTTATTTTTTGTGCTGAAGCATGAGTAGATGAAGAGAGAGGGCTGAAATTTTCAAAGTCATCTATGGATTTTGATGCGCATTTCTCATGTGTTTTCATTGAAGACATGTCAATGTCTAATTGCCTTTGCTTTCCATGTGTCACACTGATCTAATGTTCAGAAAATATATAGCTATGGAAGCTAGTAAGTTCTCTTAAATTTGGAGAAAGTTAAGTAAATTGAAACTAGAAGATTAGATGTTCCTTAGGAGGCAGCAGTTCCCATGCATTTTATCTGAAATGTTGGGGGCAAAAGTTGGAAAAAGTACGTATGCTCCATCCCTGGAAGTGTTCAAGGCCATGTTGGATGGAGTACTGAGCAACCTCATCTACCAGAACGTGTCTCTGCTCGGGGCAGGGTGGTTCGATCTAGATGATCTTTAAGGTCCCTTTCAACCCAAACAGTTCTGTGATTCCATGAAATGAATGCTAAGGCTCCATTAAAAAAAGAAAAAAGAAAAAAAACCCCACCACCCACACAACAACAAAACAAAACCCACAACAAAACAAACAAACAAACCAAAACTGAACAAATTTTATGCTTTATTCACATTTCATTTCATGAGTCTACACTAGCACTATTATTGCCAAACCTCTAGAGTCTTTATAGACCCTGAGCATGATCCCTATCTCTTCCTCTGAGAAGACAGCTCTAATTTTATCTTGTGATGATGTTACACAGATGCCAGAGGGCAGCTGGGCAAAACACATATGGCAAATTCAAGAAGCTTTTTCAAGGCAGGATGGAAGATGAACTCCACAGGCAAGAAAAAATGAGGTGATATCCAACCCCCAGTCAAGAAAACTGGGTAAGTCCCTGCCTGGTTTATCAGAGCAAGACAAAAAGCCTCTCAATTAGCATTTGTAGAAAAAGGACAATTGCAGTCAGGTTGGGCCAATGCCCAAAGATGTGGTAGATAAGTGATAGGGAATGATGAAAGCTGCAACAATTCCTAGCACTGCAGATGAAACAGAGTCTGGAGGGATCAATAGGAGAGATATTCAAATGGGCTGGGAGGAGAATGGTTGAAAATTTTCATTCCAATGAAAATTTGGAATCTGTCGTCCTTGCACTGAAATAGCACTTTATGTGTCATATATCTAGTGAGTCCAAATGTACTTTTTTCAAATTCAGGGAAACAGCTCTTTTTTCAAATGAAATGCCTTTTTCTGGGGAGGGAGGTGGGAGAGGAGAGGTGTGGGGACTTGCTTGCCTGCTTTAAGCTATGCTATTTCAATAATTGAACAATCTATCTTAAATATTTCACCAATAAATCAGAAGCATGTGTTTCTATTTCATTTAAAAACTAATGAGTGGAGGAGTGCCTGGGCTGGAAGTTAAAATTCTGCTCCACCTAGCAAGCAATGCATACTCATTTCTCCACAGACTCTCTGATGAATAAAAACTTCTCTACAGAATTAATGTTATAGAAAAAGTTCTTTTTTGCAGGTGTAGAGTGCAGCTGCAATTCAGGATCATCTGCATCCTGCCAACAGAGCTTGGGATTTCCAGAGCTAATTGGTTTGCAGAGTTTTCCCACCCTGCCAAGCACAAGCATGGAGCTCACAGCTGAAACCCATCCATGGCCACGCCAAGCTGGAGTCTTAATTTGCTGGTCAGGGTGTTGATAATATTCACAGAGCTCCAAATCGTCCATGTGTGTGATAATTTTATTGAGATTCCATGTTCGTTCCCATCAAAGAGGAGCAAACAGAACAGCATTTGGATGTTATTGGCCAAAATGAGTGATTTTTAAAAATGTCTCTGGGGAGAAGGAGTTGAGAGTCTGTACCAAGAAACCCTAAGTGCACAGAGAACCAATGGGAATAAACTTTCTCAAGTTTCTAAATTGTGTAGCCATTTTAAACTACATTGCAATGAAGTTGTGATGCAAAATCAATACATTTATAAAAACTGGGAAAAGTACACCTACCCCTCCTCATTCTCTCTCAAAGTCCCAGTTCATCCAAACAAAGCCAGTTACCCTCACATATCTATAATTTAGTGCAATTAACTCTAATTTTCTTCCTAAATCATTGAGACACATTCAAGGCAAGATTCCTTTTAGTCTCAGTCAGCAAAATCCAAAATGCGTGAATGATGTAAATAGACGACAAGAAGCAGACAGCTAGCATATTGAGACCAAAAGCAAAATCAGACAAAAATGAAGGCCAAAAGGGAAAGGAAGGGGAAAGGGGAATTGCTGTCAACTACATTATTATTAAGCTGCCTTTCATTTTGTTTTATGTCCACTTTTTACTTGGTTTTGTTTCAAAACTTAAAACGTTATGTGTTTTCCTTCAAAGAAATCTACAGTGGATAATATCACATTGATATCCATAGGAGCAAAACATATACAATCCTATATGCACAGATAAAAATCATCTAGGGCAACAGGACTCGTCCTCTGCAGCTGGGAAACTGTATTCGCATCTCGGCTCCTAAACCTGGCTGGAGCTTGCCTGGGGCAGGGTGGGTGAGATGGAAATCAGAGACGCCCTCCTCCTCCTCCTCCTCCTCCGCCTCTCTTGACACAGACATGTCCAACTTTCCTTCCCATGTGCAGCCAACAAGACTTCCTGCACTAACTGACATGGAAAAAGCTAATTTACTGCTTT
>NW_008665539.1:0-6076 GCF_000695815.1 Acanthisitta chloris
ATATATAAATATTTGTAACAGTTAACAAAACCTTATTAAATCATTACAGGAAATTTAAAGGTGACAGATCTATTGAACTTGTCCTTTTCTAACTCGTGTCAGCAGTCAAAGTAATACTTCATTCAGTTGAAAAAAATTATAAACTCAAGTTGGGATGGGTAAGATTGGCTGATGAATCTCTTTTGTCATGCAAGGCCACATTACTTATGATAAATATAAAGAAATGTGATATATCTGAGCCCTTTACTAGGATTATAAGCACCTGATCTGAAGTATGGACTGGTGCATAGAAAAGAGAGTATTGAAGTATTGCCCAATTGATGCTAATTCAGTGCCCCTTCTTTGGAGTACCTAGAACCCTGCCTTAAACCATGTGGAAAAACAAAGTCTCAGTTAGGCAAGTGCCAAAAGCCTCCATGTTTTACAATGTTTATCTGCAATTCCTGCACTTACAGGTTGTGTTGTGCTTTGAAGCAGAAGGGTTCATATCCCATCTGGACTTACTGCAAAAGTATGAGACAAGTTTTCTTGCTCTCTGGACTGAAATTGGTACCAGAACTGGAACCAATTACAAGCTGCCAAAAGAGGTTATTCATAAACTGTTCTGTTCATATTTTTTAAAGCCATCTCTTGATCAAACTGTAATAGGAACTTTACTGCATATGTAGGAAATTTGCATTGCAAATGCATTTAACTGCAAGGCTATGAGCCAGACCTCCTACCCTGCCCTATTCCTCCTCACCACACATTTGGCTTGTTCTTTAGATCTAATGAAATGTGCAAAATGAGCATGACGGTTCTGCCCCATGTTGATCTCCAGATTTTCATAAGCTTGTAAGGTCTCCAGGGCAGGAATGATTTCTAACCAGCCTCTAAGCTTTTTCTAAATATGTATAATTAGGTTTGCAAAATTGCTTATGTTTTAAAGTCAGAACAGCTGATTTCCACTCAACTTTAACAAAATATTTCAGCTTCAGCATAGAGGAAAGCATAAAAATCCATGAGATTAAAATGAATTAGAGTATTATAAACTATTAAAAATTGCCTAAAATGAAATTTTACCTCTAGTGAGACCAATAGTTGCTGTATGTAAATCAGTGAGTTGGCTCAGCATGTGCATATAGTTTGTACATACACTTAAAGAAATTTCATGGAAGCTTTGGAGGGCTTGAAGCAGTGATTTCCAGACATCTCTTGATATTCATCTTTGCTCTACTCCTGGCTCTTCCTTGTCATCTGGAGCTTGGCCATGGCCTTTCCTTCCTTTGTTTCCCTTGTTGTTTTGACTATCCTAACCACCACCTTGATGCCAGAAAAATGTTAGTAATAATCACAAAAATTGTTAGTGTGAGCTCTGACCCTCACAGTTTCTCCCTGGCACCTGAGTGGGCACAGAGTTTGTCTTCATGAGTAGGTTCAGAGGAACTTTGGATCCTCTGCTTGCTGTTCAACCTGGATGGCCATGTGGAGCCCTGGGAGCTGCATTGGTGTGTTAGTGCAGCACCTGAGCTAATCAGCAAGGCAGAGTAACTGGATTAGGTGTTTCTTTATGTATGAGTTATGCTGGTTATGCATGAGTGTGGTTATGCCCACACAGCTTGTAACACCAAACAGGGAAACTCCAGGGTCTGTTTTCATCTGTGCACGTCACGTTTACCATTTAAAGGAGCTATTCTACAAATGCCTACAGATCCTAAAAGCTTTGTGGTTTAGAGTAGTTATATTGGTCCTGTTCGTGAAGGCCAGACTTTGGCCAAGGGAACATTGCTTTCTGATGAAGTGGCAGGCAGCTTCCCTCAAATCATAACTTTAGCTTAATTGCTTCTGAAAAATGGCACAATATGTTGTTATATCTTGCAAGACATTAAATGGTGTGGAAAATCCATTAGAGATCCTGCTGAGATGTTGATAGCACCCAAAGACCAAGCAAACAGCTCTATATTTGCTAATTTCCAAACTTTAAGGCATGAGTTTTAAAAGCATTTACATATATGGCATATCAGATGGCATTAAATTTTTATAAATAAATAAAACAAGCTGAGAGCTGTTGGTTAAAATGTCATTCAAAACAAAACAAAAATGCTCCTCCATTCCTTGATCTATTGTCTGCACTTCGGGTCATTTAAAGTTGGAGGCAAAGAGGTTAATGCCTATGCTCAAACAGTAGAAAATAAGGCTGAAAGTATGAAGGAGAAAAGCTTCAATATGTGAGTTTCCACCTGGTTTCTTCCCCTCTGGTAGAAGTTGGTTTCCGGCAAGCACGAAGCTGCAGATAGGAGGGAAATGTCAGCTGTTAAACTAGAAAGCTTTTAACTTGCAGAATCAGGTATGGATGAAAGACTTAAAAGGACAGTAAAATATGAGAAAATAGCTTCTCAGTGATGTGTCTGACTTCATCAGAGGAGGCCCAGAGGATCTGGAGGCAAAGTGTGCCTCAGAGCCAGGGCAAAACCAAGCGGCATCTCATTAAACTGCTTTGACCATTTCCTTTTCATCTGGCTCTTGTGATCTTGCAGATTTTGTACAACACCAGCTGAAAAAGGATGTCTACACCTGCAGAAACAAACCTCCTGCAGATGTGTAAGGAAACTGAAACTCGTGGCTGTGTGGGGACCAAGATTCCAGTGATGATTGTGATTCCATCTGCACTCCCATGCTCTCCATTCTTCTACACTTCTCTTTTTTTTGGAGGGAAGATGAGCAAGGGCTTTTTCCAGGATAAAGACTGGGTATCCTAAAGGCTCTTTATAAAGTTGTTATTTGTTTTTGATTTATTTGGAGTGGGGGTTTTTTGATATTTTTCTTCTTTCTTAATTTTTTTTCCACCCCATCTTACCTACTGCTTTCCTAGACACTTATTTTACTGTGCATCCACCAAGACATCCCTCAAATTGTGCCTTGGGACTTCATGCTAGCTAGAAGTGTAAAAGAAAAAATTCTGAGGGGAAAGACAAGGGAAATAATCCAGTGAATGAAGATTTCAAAGTGTATACGTTTTTTTGAAAAATGCAGGAAGAAAGGAGTAAATTGGAACTAGGATGCTGAAAAAGTGTGAAACTAATTTTCACAAGGAAATAGATAAGATGATACAACACAAACAAAATGTGTAATTCAGTAGCAATTCTTCCCTGTCTGTTACCTCAGCACTTCTTAATTGTGTGCCTGATTTGGCAAGTACAGACTTAATGGGAAAATGTTAGGAGAAAAGTCACTATTAAGATGTCAATTATCAGTTTGGAGCTGGCAGCTTTTTTTCCCATCGTTAGTCCTCTCAGTAAGGCTGATCATAACTTCTGCAGGTTATGGAGTCAAAAGAAAGTGAATTAGCCTCTTAATTCTGAGGGTCACCCAGGAAGCAGTTTCATTAGAGTAGGGAAACACTGATAAAAAGGGTGACTGTACAGGCACAATGAACAGTCTCATCTTGCATTGAAGCAGTAGAAATTTATCTGATCGCCTTCGCCTTGAGCACTGCATATTAATTTCCTCATCTAGTTTTCCTTCCTGAAGTAGTGCTGAACAGGATGGAGACTGCAGTCCTGCATCACACCCCCAGGACATAGGCAACTCTTTGAGAAACCCCTATAAGTGATAATTCTTAGTGGAGAATACAGTTACAGGATCCAACTGAAAAAGGAAATTTGTTTTATTTACAGACCCCATCTCTCTTTCCAGTATGTCTGCTAGCTGGTCTGTAATAATTTTTACTCAAATAGTTAACTTCCAAATGAGAGGTCCCCTTAGGCAGCAAAGTATTGTCCTGTGTCCTCCCTTTTATCTTTGCTAGTGGTAATAGAGAAAAATTCAAGACACATTCAACATTTTGAATTTTTCACCATCTCCAATTTTGGGCAGCACGTTTAGACTTACAGAGTTTGTCTTGCTGCTGGCAGGACAATATGTTCAAGGGAAATTCATGGGAAATATACTTTGGAAGAATCAGAATCTATTCTTCTAAGTTTGGGGCCCCAAAACTGTAAACATTTTAGAGTGTTCTCTGATGTGACTTCTGAGGTGAATGGTTAGCTGGTGTGACAGCTCAGGCTTCTGCCTCCAAGCCCCTGCCAAATTAACCTGCCAACTTTCTGTTTGCTTTCTGTACCAAATTGATGATTTTTAGTTCTTCTGCTGTTTCTTCTTAAAAGATTGTTCAGAAAATAATTTCTACTCCATATAAAATAAATAGTTTTCATTCAAAAATACAGATTGAAAACATAAAAAAAAGTTAAAAAACAAATGCCAATTTAGCCCACCAGAGAATGCAGTTACTGTAACTGATAAGAAAGAAAGGAAAAGCAAAGATATAATCATAGTGTTTTCAGTTTGTATTCTTTCTCCTTGGTACAATCTTGGTGCCAGATCATGAGCTCAGTGTATGACCTTCATGCCCATTAAAATTTAATGAAAAACAGGATGCTCAGTTATTTCTAAAAATCCTAGCTGCTTTCTCTTTTTTTGTTCCTGGCCTTGTGAAGTCGTTACCTCTCAGCAACCTCATGCTTGGCTGCTGTGATCAGCTGTGATCAGCATTGTGGTATTGCCAGATAATTCTAATCACAGCAGCAAGCAGAGGCCACGGGAAGATGTGGGGCACAGGATGAGGAGTAGGATCACGCCTTGAGAAAGAAAGGACCAAAGCAATTTAAAAGATGGTGTCCCCAGCACCCTTTTGAATAATGGAAAAAAGCAAAGCCTGTCAGCTTTGACAGGCTGACTACTGGGGAGGCAGGAACTGAGGGAGACAGATACAGAGAGAGGCCATGTGAAAACATCAGATACAAGCAGAAATGTGTCATGGAAAGTAATAATGAGTAACAACATGTCAGGCTGAGAGATGCTTTTTCACCAATGACTGCTAACTGGTAAATGAAAGTGCTAATTGGTTTTCCAAGAGCCAGTTTGGAAGAAAATGCATATAACAGCAAATGTGGCATCGTGGGTGCTTCACATGGTCTCCCACCATAAGCCGTGTGCATAACTGTCCCTCCATGAGTGTGACATAAGCCAAATTCTCCCTAAGTGGATACTTCCACTTCTCAAATTTGATTCGGGAAGTTTGGCTTCTTCATCCATGGCTTTTATGGCAGGTTGGATGATTCCTGACTTCAGCTTTCCGGGTTGTCAGGGCAGTCTGGGCTGTGTTTTCAACCTGATTCTCCCTTACCTTTAACTCCGTCAAAACCACTGCCCAGCTGAGAACAGACAGCTTTTAAGATAAAGACATAGACTTGAAAGGCAAAGGATCCCTTAGTGGTGTTTCCTACTTGGAGAGGAGAAGCTTTCACATGGATCATGATCAATTAGCCATGGAGAGAAACATTTCAAGCCCTTAAATAACAGCAGAGTTCTGAACTGGGGAGTAGAATACTTCTCTGTATTTAATGACAATGAATTTATTCTGCACAGCTTTCTTCAGAGATCATAAAACAGATGTTCAGCCATAAATATCAGAAACAAGCATTCTCAGAAACTAACAAAACAAGCACAATTCTTGCAGGGATAGTTAAAAACAATATAGACTCCATCCAATATGTACATTATTTCTGCAACACCTTTCTTTCTGGCATTTTAATAGCTGCAGTGACTGGCAAGCAGAGTGACAGAAGGCAGCAACCACATCATGCTTCTGTCTTGGTGTCATGGCTAATAAATCAGTCTTTGACTCTGGGAAATTCAGTCTGAGTGATAAACCTATCCCTATATCAACACTGTCTTCCTTGCATTTCTATTTCTAAGGATTTATAATATAACTCAATAGTATTTATGCTTCACCTTCTTTAAAGAACCTCTTTTTTTCTTTTTCTTAAGGCAGAATGTATTTTTTATCATTTGCATATAAGGCCTTCCCACTACAGCTGCCTGGTGGACACCAGTTTTAATCCTTCTTGATATACACAGCACTTTTGGCAATTTTCCAGTATTACTCTACCATACCATAAAGAGCACACTAAGCATGGGCTCTCTCTGTTAGATTCTGTGAGGCAGATTGGTGATTACTTCTGCTTCCCAGATACAACAAATAGTTTTTGTGTCTCTGGAAAGCATTCTTGTAGAGGCAATCATAATAAAAGGAAAG
>NW_008665539.1:6087-81810 GCF_000695815.1 Acanthisitta chloris
TGTCCTTGGAAGACCTGGACCATTTTTTCAGAGGCAGATATGTCGTCTCCTCTGAGGATCTTCTCAGTGTTGGCAATCAGTGACATCAATTCCTCTCCTTGACAAGAATCTACTCTTTCAGGAGGCAATGGAGTTATGTCTCAGTTTCTTTTATTTTCAAAGCTTTCAAGATATCCTTTAGAAAGTATTTTCTTACACTAATTGTATTCAGGATTTGCCTCCAAGAAAAATCCTCCAGGATTTAACCTCTTATCTGACCACTGCTCTAAGATTCTAATGAAGAATTTCAAATGTTATTATTTTTGATGGACAGAATGGCAGTGTTTGAGTGACAAGCAGTTAAGAAAATGAATTAAAAATGTGCTGATTCATGTGAAGCTACAGGAAATTAGAGATAAGCGAAGAATGGATCAAACTAATGAAACAATAACATCACCGTGATTCCTTAAATTAAAAAAACCAACTATGTTCTTCAGAACTCCATCTCCAAGATCCCACACTGCCAAACAGAGATAAATGTATAAACAAGAGCATGGAAATTATTCCAACAAAGTTCTGTATCATATATTAAACAGAAGGTCCTGAAGATGAAGATGAAGAAAGATAATAAATGTTAATATTTCCTAGTCCATAGCTATATATGCTGCAGATTGGCAATCATGGAATTGCTGCTGATGTACTCTCCTTTTGCATTGCTTTAAGGGATATATTTTAAATGCAATGTTCTCGAAGGCTGTGGAAAATAGATTTGATTGAAAACTTGGCAATTTATGCAATAAACTCTGTGGAGATTTTGAAGGAGCTTGAAGCAGGAGTATGAAATAATAAAATACTTAGTGATTTAGTCTTTGATGTTTTCCCCTTGTGAAGAAAATGCCTAAAAAAACCCCAAAGCAGCCAGGACTTTATGAGGGAGCCTGTAAAAGTGGGAGAATAGCTTGTAAAGTAAATCTTGGGGCGTAATTAAAGATTATTTAAGGATTTATTAAAGATTCTGAAAGTCTTTTGAGGGTGGGACATAATGAACACACCCAGAAAGTCCTTAATAGAGCACTTCCAGTATACTAACTAATACAATAATCCTAAAATTGATTTAATGTAAATGCTGTAATATACCCACACCTGAGATAAGTGACCAGAGCAAGCAACGTTGCACAGGTTATTTAGGAAAAGAGTAGCAGTAAGAGGTAGAACACAGATTCTTTCCCATGATGAAATTTAAAAAATATATAGTTCTTCTTTTTTATAATAATCCTATTTTATTTCAAGTAAACAATGCAGAACCTTGAAAACCTGGATACACGAAATGGATAGCAAAATGAAAAGTAAGAGATGCAATAGACAAAAGTGACACAGATTTCATCTATTTTGAATTAAGACCTCAAAAGTGAGAAAACGGGCAGAATAACTTGCCAGCAAAGACATCTATGTGATGAAACTGAGCAACAAAGCCATATGATACAGCTGGTGTGTCCCCTCTGCTGTGCTAATGGTTGTGTCACTGTTGTATCTAGGTTCTGTGTATAGGAGACTGGTATGAATCTAAAACTGGCTGAAACACCTATATTTGAGAAAAAGACCCAAAAAATAAACCCCTGATGAACTGTAGCCTTCATAAAATAGAGGGAAAGTGTTCTCTTCAGACTCTTTATTATTATTGTTCCCATGCTCAGGACCTTCTGAACTGCCTAATTTTTATTTTAGTGGTAGAGCTGCTGTCACTGTTAAGATTACGGATATAAACAAGACAAGAAGAGGTCATAGCTTTTATTAGACCAACTGATATAGTTGGAAAAAATACACCAGTGATCAGGCACATGAGTTCTTTTTCAGGCCTGCAATAAAGTCATTCTCGAAGGTAAATACCAAGGGCTTGAAATAAAGAATTGTTGTTATTTCTGTGAGGGACACATGTTGGCAGGACAGGAAATGATGGAGTGGTCCTTTATCACTTGCATGTTGCCTCTAGCTCTGGCTGTGGTCGATGGTGAGTCAACAGAGTCTTCACCAAGAAAACTCTGCAAGCTCTATGGATGCAACTTGCTCTAATCACTGTCTTAAATCTGGCTCAGTACAGCCAGTTACAGCGATAGAAACATAGCCAGGTAAGGCAGGAAATTAATTTAGCCAACCTTAAAGCCAAAACACTGCAGTGATGTTCCTCTTCTTGTTATTAATGCAAACACTTTGAACAGCCAAAGGAATGAAAAAGTGGTCAGATGTAGACACAATCTAATTATCTAAAGCAAGGCTGTAACAGGCATGTATTTCAATCTTCAGATAGAAAGATATCAGTCTATCATCTTTCTTTATCAGAGTTCATTCGTATATAGCATGTACATAACCAATTTTGCACATATATTATCCATGCTAATTAAGATTACACAGATTTATGTATCAGTATAACTAGGTTAAGTATAACTGAGAGAGTGGTGTCATGGCATAAATTTTAAGGGTTTTCAAAGTAGTTGGTTAAGAAGGAAAATATTAATTTCAGTAGAAAAGTGAAGGGTTACCAAATATATGTAGAACTGAGAAAAACAGAAACCTGAGTCATTAGAGAGACAAAATATTTGTTGTTTTTATGTGAATTCCCTTGAAGATTTTTTATCTGGAAGAAGTAGTTTTTCCTAGACAAGATTAATTTTCTGTCTCGCTCTCACTCATATTTCAATCTTATTCTTACCCAGCAAGGTGAGGATTTGTTTGGTTTTTTCCTTTGATTAATATGACTATGATTTAAGTGAGGTAAAATATTAAATAAACATGAATTTCACAGAAGTGATGAGCATTGTATGTCTTCTTCATACTATACTGAGTCTCAGGTGAGGAATACCATAACATTTTGGTTGTCCTAAGGGTATTTTATGAAACACCCTTCTAATCTTGTCCCAGCTTCACTCCAGTCTAGTTGTAGATTCAGCCATGTATGACGATAACTTATTGAGCTCAGTTTTAGCTGGAAACGGTGAGAAAGGAGCAAGAAGACCTCCAGCTAACAAAATGTGAAGACAATGCGAACAAGATTTTTGGTTGCTATATCAATCTACCCCAAACTCTACTCAAAATATATATTGTCCCAGTTATTATTGCAATGGATGAAGAAGGTAGTAGATACAGAGGAACTGAGTCTGCTTGGCAGAGAGTTTTGGAGGAGGATAGGTCTGCTGGTGTGTGGTTGATGATTAATAACTTTAGTCTTCGTTCAAACTGTGTATAACCAAAGTTACTCCATTGATGTCACTGGAGTTACCCCAACTTCACAGTGTAATGCTGAAATAGAAATACATCTGTATAAACCTGCATTCTGCTTCAAAGAGTATGTTACATGCTCAAGGATCAAACCCACTAGGACTGAGTTTTGCTGTGGTTTGAAAAAATTAAATAAAAGAATGTTAATATCCAAAGTATAAAATCCTGCTGGTGGGAATCAGTAAAAAAATTAATTTCCATGGTATGTAGTTCACACTGAGGATGTAATGAGTTTTTTGTGCATGTTTGAACAGCAGATGTGTCTATGTTAGCAATTTAAAGCTCTGGATGGGTTCTTTTTGGTGCAAATTTGTGTGCATCCTACTTGGAGCATTGATGTGCTGGACATGGTTTCCCTCCTGGTGGAGCCAGGGCTGAATCTGGGGGTTGAAAGCCACACTGAAGTCTAACTTACTACACAGTACAAGGTGGTCCAAGAGTCAGCTCTCTGCTGTGCATAAATTCTGATAACAGTAGAGATTAGCAAACGGAGGTAAAATTTAATGACCCCAGGGTTTTCTTCTCTCCTTCCATTCTTAAGTTGATATATTCAGAGTTTTTAATATCATGATTTATTCCACTGTAAGTAGCAGGTGTTAACTTGCCTGAATTTATATTTGTAACATCTCCAAAAATTGGATTTTCCTTTTTCTTTTCACTATTATTTTTCAGCAGTTGTTTAAAGAAAGATTGTAAAAAACATCACGTACCACATAATTCATAAGAAGTCTCAAAAACTAATCCTGAGGCAGCATTAGACTTCACAGATTTTCTACAGAGATTGGAGAGATTCCACCATATCCTACAGTTTAACTTACATATTTGACATCTCTCTTTTGGACCATATTAATCTTCGTATAGTTCCTACCTCTTTGAGCTATTTATATCTGATTTCATTTTTATAACATAATCTGGAATCAAATTGTGTGATTATCACTTTAAATCAAATATAGTTTGCTTTGAGTATCAGTCACGGCCATCTAAAAGAACACATTTCAATGGGAAAGGAATTCAGTTATTCATATCATGTTTGCTTCCACAAGCAAATCTTGCCAAGCTGAAGAACTGTGAGTTAAGCCATATGGTTTTCATAAAACATGGTGACTTGAGATTTATTTTCACTTTACAAAACAAAAGTCAGTGCCAAAGCACTGTATGTGCAAAATTCAGCATCAGGAAAGAAATTGAGTATGGGATGGTTGGTGTCACACTGCTTGGGTTCAGCACTTCTAAGGCTCAAGGTCACTCCTTACAAAGTGCTAGTAGCAGAACTCCACAGCATCAAAGTTCTAAAAGAAAGTTATCTAACAGGACTAGTGAAATAGGTAACCATTTTTGAGAAAAAGCAGCTTAAAAACTTCTTCAAATGAACTGCCACTTTTTGAGTGCCCCAAACGATTGGTTACTTTTCATGTGCCTTAATTCAAAGAACTGGACCAGAAAAAGGTCCTTCAGTGAGCCTCAAAGCAACCCAGCAAAAGATGTGAAATACTGCTCTAAGCATGTATTTGCATTGAGTATGAAAGGGAGTCCTTTTTGTATGTGACAGACTTCAAGGCATGCAGTATAGTGGACACTTTGAGGTCCTCTATATTCTGGTGCCAAAACTGGATCTAAAACTCTCAGTTTCAGTTGTCTGAATTATGAGTCTCTCTAAGACTTCCTGTTTGAAATTTACTGCCCTTTAATGTTCTGAGTTTAAAGTACCTAAGACTAGGAAGGGAACTACAAATATTTGTGTTTGGCTGTTTAGATTTAAGGCTGCTTTTTCCAGGCTCATTTCTGCTGTATAGTTAGAAGCTGAAATCACTCTTGAAAAGACCTAAAATATCAGTAACCTGTTCTTATTCCATAAGGCATTATGAAATCCTTCAATCCCTCCTTATTGCTTTGGCCTCTTCCAAGGCTTGGCAATGTTTATAGCCATCCTACTTGGAAAACACTTAAAAAGCATAATCCTTTTCTACGTAGCTAACAAAAAAAAGTGTTACATTTTAGCTATCTTAAATAAAGTAAATAAATATCCTATTCATGTTGAAGTTGATAGTAAAAATCATGGCTCTGGAAGTAGCACTGAATATAATGTACTATGTTTTATAGTGCATTACCCACTGTGAGGAGTTCAGCCTATGACTAATTTTGACTCTGTTGGGGATGAAGAAAATAGGACAGAAGAAACATATACTGGTCCCAGTCAGATCTTTTTGCTAAGTTTGGTCCATAAAACAGACTCTCTGATTTATGTATGCCAAAGAAAATTAAATTATAAAAACACCCTTGACAGTCTTAAGGAGAAAATGCAATCAGTATGTCTCCTCTAGGAAGGGTTACAGCTTCTTTAAACCAAGCACCCAACACAGCAGTAAATTTTTTTATTCAATACCTTTTTGTCAGCTCCCTACCTGCAAAATTAATATACTTCACCTCAGAGTGGTACGATAAGGGTTTAATTATCTAGTTCTCATAAGGCAATCAGATGCTATAATGATGAATACTGCAGAAAATGTCACAGGAATGTTTATAATTCTCAATTCTCAACAGTATTTTAATTGCATAAAAGCACAAGGCCATCCTGTGTGCAAGGAGAACAAACCCTAATGCCAACAAGCTTCTTGCCCAGTGGGTCACATCCCTCCTCTTGCCTTTGAAGGGAACAAGTCCTATGGTACCAGAAGGGAATATAAAGAAACTAAGCAAATGCATATAAAGCAAATTAAGGTTTCTCAGACAATTCCTAATTTTCCATTGCATTCTTATCCCAGGTGTGTGCATGGTGGGAGCTGCGTGGATGGTTCAATGCATGAGTAGCTTTCATTCTAGTGGTACAGCAATACTAATGCTTTTGTTGCTGAGCCATTGGTCAAGTTCAGACACACTCAGTGCATCATTCTGAAGGATTTTATTTTTTTTTCCCCACGTGTTTTAAGTCTATTTTGAAAGTGTAAGTTGATAGGAGTTGAAATCAACTCTAAAGTGATTAATGGCAACAAATGCCAGCAGGGAAACTGCTGAAATGAATGGTAAAATAATCTGTGCTCTCTTCCAGTTCCTTCCCTTGTCAAGCTCGTAATTACTAAGAGGTGAAGTTAGCCCCAGGTCTGGCACTAGGCTAGCACACGAACAAGTTGTTTAACACTGAGAACTAGAGCTGCAAAATAAAGTAAGTATTGCACTTTTGGGGATGTCCATGATGAGGTGAACTTTTGGAAGGTCTTCCACTGAAACATACCCCAGGTCACTGCACTGCTGCTCCTGGGCCTGACAAAGATTAACTGGAGTCTGCCAGAACAAAGGCAGCTCCCTCTTTACCCATGCCTTGGCCCTCAAACGTTGTGTTGGTCTCCCCTTGCCCAAATGCCTGGTGGCTAAGGCAGGGGCTGGACATGCAGGAGATCAAGTTGGACCTCCTTCAGTATGAGGGTTCTGGTGGCTCTTTCTGAAGGTTGCTACACTTGTGTATCACTTGTGCCACTACAACCCACCCCACAAAGGGGCACTTATTGGGGTGGAGAAATAAAATGCACATTTACCTTAAATCATTACTTTTGGCATCTGAAAGCATCTTGTGATGGGAAAGTGCCAGACAACTGACTGTGGATGGTCTTCCAGTCCAACATACCACATTAGAACTGTGCTCCAGAGGTCTGGGAGAGTGTTGCTTTTTATTTTGCTTCCAGTGAATTTTGTAGTTGTAGAGAGTAAAGAGCAATGTTTCACAGCAACATAAAGCTACTTGACACAATTTTATATTTGATACCTTCAACTTTTAGACTTTACAGCTTCTTATACTTTGAACCAGGTTCTGACTTCGCCACAAAATTATTGAGATTGATTGAGAACTGGCTGAGCGGCAGATCTCAGAGAGTTGTGGACAGTGGCACTGAGTCCAGTTGGAGACCTGTCACAAGTGGTGTCCTACAGGTTCCATTAAGAACATTCAGAAAAGTATTGACACCAGGTCGAGGGAGGTGATCTTACCTCTCTACTCAACCCTCCTGAGGCTACATCTGGAGTGTTGTGTCCAGTTCTGGGCTCCTTAGTACAAGAGAGACATGGAGCTCCTGGAGCAGATCCAGCAGAGGGCAAGGAAGATGATTAAGGGACTGGAGCACCACATTTATGAGGAAAGGCTGAGAGAGTTGGACCTGTTCAGTCTCAAGGAGAGATGCACAGGAAGTTCCACCTGAACACGTGGAAGAACTTCTTTACTGTGCAGTCACTGAGCACTGGAACAGATTGCCCAGAGATGTTGTGGATTCTCCCTCACTGGAGGTACTGAAGAACCATCAGGATGCAATCCTGTGCCATGTGTTCTAGGAGAACACGTGGAAGAACTTCTTTACTGTGCAGTCACTGAGCACTGGAACAGATTGCCCAGAGAAGAGATGTTGTCTCCCTCACTGGAGGTACTGAAGAACCATCAGGATGCAATCCTGTGCCATGTGTTCTAGGATGGTCCTGCTTGAGTAGGGAGGTTGCACTAGATGATCCATTATAGTCCCTTCCATCCTAACTGATTGTGTGATTCTGATTCTGTGACAATAAGAGATATAATTTGTTTTAAATATCTACAGAGAATGTTTTCTGTTAGCACTTTTTAAGAACTACAACGAAGAACCATCAGGATGCAATCCTGTGCCATGTGTTCTAGGATGGTCCTGCTTGAGTAGGGAGGTTGCACTAGATGATCCATTATAGTCCCTTCCATCCTAACTGATTGTGTGATTCTGATTCTGTGACAATAAGAGATATAATTTGTTTTAAATATCTACAGAGAATGTTTTCTGTTAGCACTTTTTAAGAACTACAACACAATTCTAATATAACTTATTTTTTATAGTTTTTACTCTTACATCTAAATTTGAGTTGAGTTTCTTGTAGTTTAATGGCTTTCAGATATTATTTTTTAAATACCAACTGCTGATCTACATCTTCTTATTTTGAACTGACTACACAAATCTCTGATAGTTCATTTTAAACACAGAACATTACCAGTGTATATTGTCTCCCACTGTTGGTCAAAATGACAGTGCAGTGTTACACAGCAGGCACAAATCACATGCAGGCACCACACTCTGCTTGACTGTAACTGGTGTGCTTCTTTGGGTCTGCATATTGTAAAATCACAAATACAAAGCCGGTACTTCCATTTTGTAGAGCAGCCTGAACTGGAATTCAAGGGCTCACCTCAATGTCATTTTACATGCTTCCTTTCCTGAATAGATGAGAGGTTATTTTTTCCTTTGCCGTCTCAACAATTTGTTACCAAAATAAGCTGAACTGCAATTTGACTCCACCTTGTTAGAAGGTCTCTGCTCCTAATAATAATTGGCTTCCTCCTGGTATGCTTGTTTTACAGTATTAGCTATGTATAGATTACACTTAAGAGACCACATGGCAACGGAAGGTGCTCTATGTGACAAGTCTTAAAGGAGACTGAACTGATGGAAAAGGAAGCAAACTTCAAACTACAATTTTCTGCTGCTTCATAAGAAGGAGTTGTATCTCTACAAAATATTTTACTAACTGAAGAACAATGTCCTAAGACCACTAGAAACAACTGGAGACTTTTAAGTGGCCTAAACACAAAGTAAACATCAGCAAAGACATTGGTATGTGACCCAAAACAAAGCTGGGAAGATCAATCACTAATAGTGTATTTCTGGTGATAGACTTCCTCCTCTTCTCTGACCTGGGCGAGCTCAGAAGAGATTGTTTCTCCAGGGACCTGTCTGACACTTGTATTTTGAGGGACAGAGAGAGTCAGATACACCAGGGGCCTTTTGCCCATCTTTACCTTCACAGAGACTTCTGCCAGCTGAGCTCTTTGCACAAGCCATTAGGTGAATGGGGGGCAAGCCAGACAGAGCCAATGCTCAGGGTTTTGGCTGGAGTCCCTTGAAATAGTATTTCCACAGAGGAAGCTGCTGACTGTTGCTCTTTGACATGAATCATTCATAGTTCTTTTTTTTACTGGTCTTGGGCATATTGTTCAGAAACTCACTGCTCCTGCCAGCACGTTGACAAAGTGAGCACTGTGCTGTGTGCTGGTTAGTGTGGTTTCTGCATGGTGGCAAACACTGTGTGGTGCCTTAGCTTAGGGAGCCAATTTTGTCAAAACCATAAGGAAATGGATTTTCAGTGCCATTGCACTGGTGAACGAGTTTATGCATCCCTCTGCCTAAGGGACTTGTGACTGGCTTTTAAATTTGCTGGACAAGGGGTCTCAAAGATATGAAGTTCTTAAAAGTTATGTAAAAGTCAGCCTCTGAATGGAGGAAAGCATACCCATGCTTACGCTGAGGAGAACACTGCTGAGCGTTTTCAACCCCCATTAGACAGGGAAACACCTAACTTTATCTTCCACCCCCAAATCCATGTAAAATTAACCTTCACTGAGATTGTTGTTTACAGAATTCCTAAGCAAAATTTATATGTCTGAATCAGTCCTAATAAATTTTGACTTTGCAGATGGTACAGAAATACTGGGAATACTGTGTTTGTTCTATATTTTCACACATCTCTCAAGTATGTGTGTATTTACCTAGCACCAAATGGCATGGATCTCTGTCTGTGACAGCCTGTGGTGTGCAGGAGTTTTGGTGTTGTGCAGACCATGCTCCTTGGTGCGAATCAGTGAGCACCCACATGTCAATGGAAGCACACTGCTGTCGCACTGCCTGGTGATTCACAGTTTGTTTCATCCTTTATGCATCTCCTGTCAATGTAAATCCTTCACATAACTGAGGACTTCTAATCCCTTTATTTGAAATTCAGCCTCAGTATGGAGATAAATGCTCTAAGCCACTAAGAACTAACTGTGATAAAAACCTAAATACTGTAAAACAGGAAGACATTATCAAATGAGTTGATTTTATTTTTTTAAAGGTATCACTCTCTGCATAATCCTCATGTGTTCGGTGTTCTTACGTTGCATGGAAATATAAGAAATCAATGTTCATTCAGATCACTCCTCCCTTCCATGTAATGACTATCATTACATTCTACCCCCTACAGTTTTGCATTCACTCCAGGTACTGGACCACCAGTCTAGCCTGGCCACATTAATCTGGGAGAGGATAAGCTTGAAGGAATTACTTGCTTGCTTCAAAGAAAGATACTGAAAACAATTTCAAGAAATGCTTATTACGTGACACTCCTCCACTGGATAAGAGATATAAGAAATGTTGTAAAACAAGTTTGACCCTCCATGAGGAAAGTTAATGACTCCTGGTGTCCCAAACACTCAGCCAATAAATCCTCCTCACTGCTGTAAGATCAACCTTTCTTCAATATGAAAATACCCTACACTTAACAACCAGATGGTCCAATGTTTTCCATACTTCCACATCCCTTCTCTATGTCCTAAACCTGCCCTCACTACTCCCAGCTCCAAGCCATCCTCAGATTTATTCTCTACTCCCTATTGTCATGCTGTGCCAGTTTAAAGTTTTCCAGTGCCTGACTAGTACCCACCTGCCTGGTGTCCAGCCCTCTGCATCTTTTTGGCTGTGGGATGGTCACACAGGGCAGGCAAGAGATGAGGCTCTCCTTCCTTCCCTTGTATAAGACATAGAGGGTTTTAATAGTTTGGAGAATGCCACCACCACACACAGAAAATAAGAATCTTTTCCACAATTCGGGAGGGCTACAAGCATTGGGATGTGCTTGGTAAAGGGGTGGGTGTCCCAAGAGCTCAGGAGCCAAGAAGAGCGACAGAAGTCATTGTGTTTACACATTTGCTGACTGAATGCCAGAGCTCTTAGCAGGGATGTGATTCGAATGGGGAGCTGAATACCTCAATGTACTAACATGTGGGGATGGGAGTGGAGGTGAGAGTGAAGTGCCTCTCTTCTGCCTTTCTCTCTCTTCCTGCAGGAAATTTGCATCTGAATCCAAGTTTGCTGAAATTGTGTGCATAATCTGAACTTCTTGGATGTTTATGTCTAGAGACAGATCTTATTCATATAAGAAGAAGGCTTTGCCTTATCCATTTCATGTGGTTATAGTAATTTATTCCAGCCAAAGATCTAAAGTGGTCCTTTCTGTTGTAACTGTTTTAAATTAAGAGCTTTTAACTTTTCACTTTGCCTAAATGAAAGAATTATAGTGTAGCAATCTCACAGTCAAAACATTTTGATTCAATTAATTCTGCCAGAAAACCCCTCGTTCAGAAAATGGAGGTATAGTCCATTCAAAACATTTGAGGAAATAACTATTCCAGTGTTGCTTGCAGAAAAGCCTCTTGCAGATCCAGGGCAATTTTGATTATAGAACCACAACATTTAATGATACTCATCAAAGAGTTATTTTTTTATCCTCTCCAGGAACTAACTACAGGGGACTTTTTATACTTCCATGTGAAACCCATTCTCTCTACTACAAATTTATTTAATTGCAGTTCACACTACAAGCTGTTTTTTCCTGCTCTTTTTGTTCTGCTCTGGTGCCTGGCAATCTCGTTTATATTTAGGGCCCTTCTGGGACAGCTAGATCTGTAGGAAAAATCTGTCCATATGAGTATTTGGAACTAAAGCACTGTTTGTGGTCCTCTCTGGTCTATTGAATAGGCTTAAAGAATGTGAAAAGGTGCCCAAGAAAAGCAAGTTTGGATAATCTACGTCTGCACAACGTTTACCAGGATTTGGACTTCCAGTGACCTTTTTTTAAGAATTAAAAATATTTTATTTTCTAAACCACTAGCAAAAAGACATCACAAGCATTAGTATTAATCCTATGAATATTCTTTAGAATAACTTCTGATCAGCTAACCTGGTCTTTTCATCGTCTAGTACTTCCCTCATGTTGATGTCCTCTGACCTGGTCTTTCATCATTTAGTACTTCCCTCATGTTGATGTCCTCTGCAAATCTTAGCAGTGATGAGTCAATGTTTTCTTCTAAATTGTTCATTAACTTAGAAAATGAGGACAAAACACAGTCCACAAAAGAGCTTACAAGTACTGCCCACTTGATTTTCTGTTTGTAGTTGTATCTCAAAATAAATGCATTAGCAGGTGTGTAATTTGTTTAATACCTCTCCTTTCCTACAGAAACCAGATATTTTGCAGAAATACCACTGATATTTTGTTGAATTATTTTATTAAGACACAGCAGATATTAGTATTTCAGAAAAGTGAATAACACATCTACAAAAGTTGATTTAAATTATTGACAAAAACTTTAAAGCAAATCATACTAGACTGGCTGATAAATATAGTGCAGCCACAAAAAATGTAATTAGAATTTCAGCATTTTTGGCTGATAAATAGAGTGCAGCCACAAAAAAATGTAATTAGAATTTCAGCATTTGATAGTTAGCTACCATGGTATGAGTAGCTGATGATCTAATTTCGCTTTGTATTACCTTGAAAATTCTTTATCCTCAGACAACTCTTCCCCAAAATATTCAGAGTATTGTTTAACGATTTACTTGCTTTGTATTCAAAGTAGAGAAGTGCATTGAGTTCTGCTAAGTTATATGGACACCAATAACACTGCAAGTTACAAAGCAAACTGGATTTTCCACAGATAGACAAAAATATACATATTTGACTTATGCATGCACAAGGAAAAGACCTGTTTATTGGATTAAATGCTGGACTGGAGCTCTCTGAATTTAGTTTGTGTCTTCTAGGGCAGCTGCACAAGACATGCCACAGATCATCAGCTTTTCTCTATGTTATTCATCGTCATGACTTGACCAAGTGTGGTTGAAAGCGATTTCATGGTAAAATAGAAAAAGTACTGAAATGTGCAAAAGTGCAAAGCGATTTATACTGATACAGGTGTATCCACACAGTGGTTCATTCCACTGCACAGATATGTGGGCATACTTGTTTCAAATTACAAAGTTTTAAAAGCTGAAAACTCTTCACATTTCCTTATGTGCAGAATTTTCAGTATAGTTATGAATATTACAGAATCAAATCTTACTGTAAGAAACCACATGGTGATTTGGAGAAGTTTTAATTGGGATTTTTATGGGTTAGGTTTAATCATGGATTGCTTTCTGTCTCTGCCACTAACCTGTTATATCCTGGAATGGAATGAAGAAACATAGACGATTTTAAACTCTGGTTTTTTAAGAGCCATTCAAAATTTGGGCCTGAAAGTCAGGACCTATTAGTTTATGTTGGGCAGCATCCACAAAGGAATCTGGTCTTAGGTTGGGAAGATGTTCTCTACAACTACTTTAAAGGAGGTTGTAGTAAGGTGGGGATTGGTGTCTGCTCCCAAGTGATTAGCAATAGGACAAGAGGAAATTGCCTCAAGTTGCACCAGGGGAGATTTAGATTGGATATTGAGAGAAACTTCTTTACTGAAAGGGTTGTTAAGCACTGGAAGAGGCTGCTCAGGTGAGTGATGGAGTCACCATCCTTCGAGGCATTGAAAACTCATGTAGATGTGGTGTTTAGACACATGATTTAGTGGTGGCCTTGACAGTGCTGGGTTATGGTTACTTAATGATCTTAAAGGTCTTTCCCAACCCAAATGATCTATGATTATGCTATGTACTGAGCAGTCTCAAAATGATGACAAATGTACACAGTGCTGATAGTCCCAAGTACCTGAAGGATTGGAACAATGTGTAGGCAAAAGCTCAGCAATGCTGAAGCTCACTGGAAATGAGTTATGTAGATCTCACTGTACGTTGTGCATGCCATCACTTTAATGTGCAACCTCCTGTTTCCAGCAGTAATATTAAGGAAAATCAGTTTTTCTAAGAAAAATAAAATTGTTCTGCACAGTACATAATTGCTTTCATCACCTTCCTTTCCCTCTGCTTCCTACTATCTTGTTCCACAACTTATATCTGATGCTCTTCCTTGTCGCTTGAGCCACTGCACGTGAGCCTTCAAACAGACTTCTCTTGTCACAAAATCTCTCCTAAACACCAAGGAGTGTCTGTGGCCATCAATTTTCTCTTATTTTTGATATTATTCCTATAGTATAATGACAATGCCTCCCAAACAATTCCGATTCTACATCTTAATTGCTGAAAGCTTGCTCAATTTATCTAACATTTGTAATTTTAACATACAAAATTTATGCAGTTCTGGAAGTAGAGAGTGCTTTGCTAGCAAAAGGCTAAAATCGACTCTTATTCATGGCAAACAGATTTCCTCATGGGCACAACCTACTTGAAATTGATGGGACAATGAGAAGGAGGATGATGCTTCCTTTAACAAGAGAAAGAATGTTTGAACACTGGCTTTGATGATGAGACAGTGCCTACCTTACTCATGGAAACTGAGTCTGTGTCTATAAATAGCTTCTGTAAAAGGAATGGGACCTCTGGGGTTACTTCAGGAGTGTACATCAGTGCAATGTAATAAAAAATACTATGGCAGATTTCAATCAGAGTGAAAAATCCTTCCATCTTCCAACAGCTTACAGTACATGAAGTGCTAACTAATAAAACTTCATCTTGGTATGTGACCCTTGCTGAGGAGGGTGGTAGGATAGTAATGAGTGAGGATAGCAATGAACAATTTCAATGGGCAACTATAAGAAGCCTTTGATGAAAGATGAATATGAACATAAGTAATTATATACTATTGTGCATGTTGGAGTATAGAAGAAAAAATCTGCCAAAATAGGTCCATTCATGAAGGATTTTTCTCAGAAATAGGGAAAAAAAAAGACATTTCAGATCATGAATCTGGGCCATTGTATTTTGTTCTTCCAGGGCATTTGTCATTTTACCTTGTTTGCTTCCTTTTTTATATAATAATCTTGCCTCAATTCAAGTAATATCTTTGATCTTGTGCTATGCGCACAAAGATTCCATCTCATTGGAGAGCTATATATTATTAAAATAACAGCAAACTAAATAGTCACACACAGACTCTGTTATTATAAACATTCTCTACTGCCATTATTAGATAGAAAATGATGGATAAAATGATCCCCCAAAAAATTGTGTAATATGATAGATTCAAGAGCAGAAACTCCAAGGGTCAATATGGATATCTATTCTGGCTCCAGATGGACTGCCAACAAATGTATGATTTATCATAGGGAAAGTTATGTTGTCTCCATATAGGATGATCTAGGATACTGGAACATGCTCTTCTAAATGTTTGAGGTCCTGATTAACCCAGCACCAGAAGGTTCTCTTCTCACAACTAAATATAACTATTTAGTAGAGTTGGTATTTGAAGTGTTTCCTACAGGTACATAACTTTTGTTTCCTCTTGATGTTCCAAGTACAAATCTAATGCTATTTTATTGTCTCTTGTTTGTGATGGCAATTCCTGCAGTTACACAAGGCATCACATTTTGTTTAAGTATTTTCCATTCTTGCAAGTATAATAAACCAGGAAATACAGCAAGTAAGAGAAATATATGTAATTTAAGGGAATTTGATTTTTTTTCCAGCTTACTTATTCAACATAATTTAAGGCAAATTACAGAAGGCAAAATACATTATAGATGAAAAGGCAGGAGGCTGATAAACCCATTGAGTTTGCCTTTAGATTCGTTGTATCAAACAGTATCTGGACTGCCTGCTAGCCTTTTGATTAAGGCAGACTCTAATGTCTCACTCTCTGTCTCGGAGGGGGCAATTTGCAGAAAGAACTGGTAATCTTTGCCTTCTCTGTCACCTACCTAGCACACTTCACAGGTTTTCAACAGACTGAAATTGTACTCAACTTTGCTTAAAGAATAGGAGAGAGGGTTGTTAACTTAGAGTAGCTGGAGTTTCAACACGCAATTGTGAATATCTGTACAAAATAACCATCTGCAGTCATTGTTGTCAATGTCTTGTCTCTGGCTCTAAATACAAACTACAGTTTGTTGTAGCAAAATGCCTCAGCAACATCCTTCACAAAACAAAAGTCAGCTTAACATATATTTAAAGATGCATTTTTACACACATTGAACATGATTCTCAGTCTCTTTATACTGTAAGTGGCTTGCACACAACACAGATAATAACATCACCGAGATAAGTATTTGAGCCATTGAGCTTGTACCTCTTTACAAACTACAGTTTGTTGTAGCAAAATGCCTCAGCAACATCCTTCACAAAACAAAAGTCAGCTTAACATATATTTAAAGATGCATTTTTACACACATTGAACATGATTCTCAGTCTCTTTATACTGTAAGTGGCTTGCACACAACACAGATAATAACATCACCGAGATAAGTATTTGAGCCATTGAGCTTGTACCTCTTGGAGGTGAGCCCACAACACAGATAATAACATCACTGAGATAAGGATTTGAGCCATTGAGCTTGTACCTCTTGGAGGTGAACTAGGACCTCAGTCATGGAGAGAGAGTATTAAGAGTGCACAAGGGACTGACATACTTGGGCATGTCTCTACAGTCAGTTTTAGGTATGGGAGAAATGCCTTAACTAGCCTGATAGAACCTCCAGCTACTCCTGTACTCTATCTCAGAAAATGACATTACTGTTTAAGGAGACTACCACACCCTGTCCTTTGTTGGGAGACCAAACCCTCCATACTTCTCCCAACATTCACAGTCTTTGGCAATTTAAAAGGATGCATCTTTATTTATTCCCTTAAGCATTAGACATGCCTTGTGCTGCAACAAGCTCCAGAAGTTCCTGATCTACTGTATAAAAGATACTTTATGTGTTTTAAGTTGATATCTAACCAACTTGAGTTGGTGCTCCTTCATTCTACTTCTCAGAGAGTTGGTATATCTATGACCTTACAGAATGTTTTCATGATTTTGTAAATCTCAGCAATATCTGCTTCAGCCTTGTCCTCCAAAACTGGAGATCCCAGCCTTCTTAATTGTTCCTTGTATAATTGATTCTACATTGCTTTGGCCATTTTTCTTGCTATCCTATGTGACTGTTCTGTCATCACTAGTCCAACTTCTGGTAGGATGACCAAAGGTCCACTTAGTACTAATGATGATATCGCACCAAAATTTCTTATCAATACCATTCTTGGTGACACCCAACAACTTTTGGAACATTTGTTTACCACTGCACGATGACTCCACTATTGCAGGGAGCTGCTACTGATGATGCTATAATACTTTTCCTAAACTGCTATTGACAGTTCAAAATTCAACATAACGCTGGCAACATTTTGATTACTTTTCTCTACATGATTCACCTTAGACTAATCTGTAGTGAAGCTAACCTGCCACCTTTTTAACTCACTCACTCAATCACTCAGTCACTCACTCACTTTCATGAGGTCCTTCTGGACTTAGTAACTATCAGGACAAAACTACTACTTGGAAGAAATTTGTACCTCCTCCAAGTTTGGAGATTTCACCATGCATCCCTTTCTACTAGACAGCAGTGAATAAACTTGTGCTGACACACATCCCTTCTTTTCCCTAATATCAGGGTATATGAATGCTTTTTTTTTCCTAGATCCATCTCTGAGCTACATGTTAGAGTGGGCCAGCATCTAAGGAGACATACATGGTGTGCAACTGCTGCGGTTGCTCTCCTCCTTCAACAGCCCACAGAGCAGATGCAGCTGCAACTGGCACATGGAGCTGAGGAGCCAGAAACATACAGCATCACTGATTCAGAAGTTCCTTGTCCAAGAGCCGGAACTAGTTGATCATGAGGAAAGTAGCATGAGGAAATAATGAGGGCCTCAGGTACTTGTTAGCTGCTGGAGCATTTCCATTCCTGTGTCACTTTGTTGTTCAATAATGGAAAGTTGTTCTATTTTTTTTATCACTCCAAGAAATAGTCAAAGTCAGATCATACGTGTACAGTAGAAGGAAACATGCACTCTTTGGAACCTTGTCTTCAAGGTGGCTTGACTTCATTTGCTGGCTGTAGAAAAATCTTTGCCCATTGTGTTGGTTTTGGAGGTCATGTTGGCCAAGTATTTGGGGTGAGATATGCTATCATGAAAGGTGAATGCTCTTTGGAAAATGACCTGATTTATAAGGTTTCACTGCAAGGGAGGGGGGAATTCTATTCCCTTTCATTCTGTTCATTCTTTCATGAAATTATGGAATCTTACCCTCTTTTAATCCTCAGAACAGGGCATGCAAATTCATTTCTCAGTAAATCTGTGAAGGACTGCTAGGTTTATCGACAGCATGAAAGAGTATTGATAGTATGGGACAAGCAGAATGGAAGAAAAAAGAGGCTTTCCTGATTGCAAACAAAATCTTTTTAAAATCAATTTCGTGAGGAACTGGAAAGGTTCAAAGGAAATGTTAAACCAAAAGTAAGGAGATATTTACTGTATCAATACAATAAAAAGAGATTTGTCATGGTTCTGATCTGTAGGTAAGTAGCATCTCTCCTGCTCCCACAGTTTATTCCCTCCAAGCAAGACTAGTTGTTCTCTGCAATGACTGGAGTGTGACTCACCTTATAGCAGATTTTGGAAAGAGCCTGTTCTACCATTCTGATTCCTTAGCTCACAGAAAACCCAAATTCAATTCAGATAGTTTTTAACATCAAATGACAAAGATCAGAGCAATGGGAAGAAAGTGGATAGAGCTAGGACTGACTTTGTCAACCACTAGTGAGGTGTCAGGATTAGATTCAAAGTCAAATCATTGGGCAGGAGTGTGCTCATTACTGGTGTTACAGAGCTCCTAAAACCAAGTACATTGTTACCTTATTTTTATCTGTCAAAACACAATAAGATAGTGTTAAACAAGAACTGTTACAAACAGTAAAAACTGGGCATTCTATATATGCACGCCAGAGGTCATTATAAAACACTTCAGCTTTGCAAACTTGTTCTGTACATACTTATTTGTAAGTTAGATATTTTTCACCTTTTGCTAAATCTGTGCTAGCATAAATGCATGAAATTAAGCATCTTATGAGCTTTTGCCTTATAGGATCTTGTAGAGCAAACCATAATTTCAGATTGAACAGCTGATACTAGATTTCCAAAACCACATGTCGAGCACTGTGCTATTTGGGGCATATTAAAAAAAAAAAAAAAGAAGGCAAATAGAATTTACTGTCATTGCAGGCAGAGTAAATTAACTGTCATTATGAACAAGAGCAAAGAATTGTGATTTTACCACAAGAAGTGAAAGACTATGGTCCTTCCCACTTAGCTCTATACACATAACTGATACACCTACATCATCAGGCCGATTGTTTTAGATTTCCTCCATAAATCAAGGTGCTTTGAAGGGTCAGTTTAGGTGTGAGGTGGGCTGCGTCAATCTCTAGAGGTGACTAAGTTCCTAATTTAGGCCTAATGAATCTGGGCTTTGCAAAGAGAAGTACTTGTGAGAAGAGAAAAAAAATTGACTGCTTTGAGCTCCTAAGTAGATCATGAAAATCATAATGGTAAGACGCATTGTGCTGTCAAAGAAAAATGAGACATTAATCAAGTTAAGTGAAATACCGAAAAATGCCTCGTTTTTGAAAGAAATTGTGAAAAATAGGAGTTTCAGAGCCTAAGAAACTGAAAAGAGATTTAGGGATGTGATGATCCTAATAGCAGCATAGAAAGGTATGTTATTAAGAAATCCACAAAAATAAGGTAGTCCATCTTGAACTGAAAAATATTCATATGAGAGGCAGAAATCTTCAAAGGTAGAAATGCAACTTATTCCCAGTACAATCTCAGGTTGAAATCAGATGCTCATGGAGGGCAAGGCAGAGCACTCAATCTGAGTAAGAGATCATTCATTCAGTTTCTGCTTGAATAAGGTCCTGGACATAACTGCAGAATGTGGATTTTTGTAGCCTGTCTCAAAAGGGACAGGAAGAAAGCACATCAGTCTGTCCCAGAGCTGCAGGCAGTGTACCACTGTAATTACTAACTTGTATCTTCAATAAATTTTCCTGGTTGCTGCGGGTTACCCCTTGTCAGTTGGCAATTTTATCAGCCAGGGAATAGAAACAGAGCACCAAGCTTCAATTCATTTAACATTTTCTTATTTCAGGCCTTATTTTTATTATCCACTAGATGACCATAAACCAACTGACAATACTCAAACAGTCCTGCTGGCAGTTTTGTGGCTTTTTAGCATAAAGAAGAAAACATCCTATTACCTGTTTTTTCTATTTCCTGCATGTGGCCAGGTGGGTCCTGCTAAATTTTTTTAATCAATATTTTTAATTAATTACTGATTTTCCCCCCTCTACTCTGCTTTTGTGAGACCCCACCTGAAGTACTGCATACAGTTCTGGTGCTTCAAACATAAGAAGGACATGGAACTGTTGGAGCATGACCAGAGGAGGTCACAAAGTTGGTAAGAGGACTGGAGCACTTTCCCTAGCTGAGGGAGTTGGGGCTGTTCAGCCTGGAGAAGAGAAGGTTGTGTGGAGACCTCACAGCAACTTTCCAGGATCTGAAGGGGCCTATAGAGAAGTTGGAGAGGGACTCTTTGTTAGGAATTGTAGTGATAGAACAAGGAGCAATGGGTATAAACTGAAAGAAGGCAAATTTAGATCAGATATTAGGAATAAATTTTTTACTGTGAGGGTGGTGTGACACTGGAACAGGTTGCCCAGGGAGGTTGTGGATGTCCCAACCTTGGCAGTGTTCAAAGGCAGGTTGGCTTTGAACAACCTGTTATAGTGGGATATGTGGAAGTATCTCTGTCCATGATGGGAGGGTGCTTGGGACTAGATGATCTTCAAGGTCCATTCCATACTATGAATGTTGGTCATGTTGCAGCTCCCACCTTTGCCCAGCTGCCTCACTGAATCTGAAATCTCCCTGCTTTACCCAAGCAAGCATAGTTAATATCCCTATTTCCCATAGTCTTTGATGAATGTTTGATATGAACATCTGTAACCCAAATCCTCTTGCATGCTCCCAGGTCACAGTGCAAAAGCCAATGTGGCAAACTCTGCAGAGAGTACTGCCTTTCCACAAAAACTTCTGTGTGCTTCCTGTCATGACTTTTTGCCTGCTTTTTTTTCTGGATTTTCGCTGATTTTCGCTGAAACTTTACTGAGTTTCAGCTCACACCCTGACCCTGTGATTTGCTTTTCTGTTTCACTTGATACTTGAGTGATATGCAGCTTGTTGTTACTGCCCCATTCATTTCCATACTCTATGAGCAATCACAGCATCTTTTTGAAACACTGAGCAGCTGCTCTGAGGTTCATTTCAGAACTCTTGAATTTTTATTTTTTTTCTAGCTGCTTAGTGCTATCTGCCCCAGTTCTTTATATCACACGGAAAAATTTGACTTGGGAAATTATGCTCAGATGTTTGGGAAGTCGATATGAAAGTAAGCAGGGATAAGGGACTGTCCCATTAAAGCTATTGGTAGTAAGACATGGACACCTGGATCTCTCTGAAGGAGAGACACAAAAATGTTAACAAAAAACCAGTAGTGGAACTCAATATGTTGTCCTGCCACAAAAGGGATTGGAAAATCTGACTGTAAATTAGGATCATTCTCTATTCCCTTCTGCACTGTTTAGACAGTGATTCTACCACAAAACTAAAGAAGGACCCAGAAGATAACATACCTATTTCTTAGGACTTCATCTTGTTCTGTGATTAGCCAGATTATGCTAATAATAGATATGCTAATTGATAGCACAAAATTTCCATCTTTGGGCACAAATGTCTCCATGCAACCTTCCATTACCCTGAAGCATTTGTATTCACCAGGAAATTTATAATTACCTGTAATTGCAGGAAGCATCTTAAGTCTTTCAAAGTGAGAGTGAGAACCAGCTGTAATTCCTGGCTGCAGTTACAAATATTCAGACTCTTTACTTGGGTGACAGCTTCCAATGACAACTGGTAACAGTTGTCTGATTTAAACATTTCTCAGAATCCTTTCAGTTCCATTAGAACTTTTTTTTCAAGAATCACAATTCATAGTATGAGGAAAAAATGGAGGAAATTAGGTTTTTAAATGCCTGGTGTAAATCAAACTCAGCTCCTTCAGCACAGACTAGTCACTGTAAAAACACACAGTGTAAAAATACCAAATATAAGAGAACATGGAAGGACAGAGGCAAGTCTGTAGTCTGTAGTATACAAGGCTTAATTTTGTAAACTCATCTTTTCCTAAACCATAACTTCTATCTCATCTTGCACTGGAATTCAACTCTTACTTCCTATTCCATATTTCAGGGTGCTATCTGGGATCAGAAATATTATGCTATGAGCTAAGGGAAACCAGACATTTATTTAGGTGTATGTGCAATCAAACTACATTCATCTGAACCAGTCTCTGCATCTCAGTCCTTCAGGGCTCCCCTTGCACTCTGCAGATGGGCAGACAAACCAGGAAACTCCTCTGTTGATGAATCATAGAATCATCAAACTGGGAAAGACCTCTAGGATCCTCAAGTCTAACAGTTAACATAGCATCACCATGTTCACTGCAAAAAAAAAGATCCAAAAATGTCACTGTCTGTGAGTGGGACAGGAGGGAACACTGACTCTGCTTGTCTCCATAGTAACATCCTCATCTTCACCTCCAAGGGCTGTTCCTCAACGAGCACAGTCGAAGGATCTCAGTGTCATCAGCAACTTCTGAATTCTCCCAGGCTGTCTGAGATGAGCTAATTAAGCTTCTACAAAGCACGATACAAATGACAAGTGATGCTTGAGGAGGAGACATCTTTATTCACCAAATAAGCAAGACAGGAGTGTGAAGAAGGTTTCTACTGTAGCCTCAATCAGTCAGTTTGCATAAAGTAAATTGATGAAGCGTTTGAAGGCAGAGATAGTTGGGAGAGAAGCTGCTGTATATATATATTGCTGTTTGTCTGGTTACAACACCGTGCTGACACCAAGGCTGTGTATGATGGTGGAAGAGCCTCTTAGAAGTGTGTGGAACTATATCCAGCTCTACTCTACCTCCTCAGCTGACATGGGAAGGGAAGAATGTAACTTCTGATTCATGATTCCTTTATTCTTTTTTTTTTTTACAAAAGTAAGTAGTCAATGGGCTACCGCTTGGGATATCCTCAGACTGTCAAGACTAATTAGAAACATGAGATAGTAGCACTCTTAAGTGCCATTCATGCATTGGATTCACGTCACCTCCATTAAAGGCAGAAGTCTCTGTTCTAGGTGGAGTTTTAAAGCTGAATTCTTGTTAAGACACCATTTGTGTGGATCCCAATAAAAAACCCAAACTTATAATACAATGTGGCTATGCAATACCTTTATTTATTCTGATGCTCGTCAGAAAAATACTTCATTCTGAATTATCATTGCCAGTGACAGATTTGTGTTGACAATGGTGATTGCTACAAGCAGCTTCAACTTTCTTCTAATATATGTGACCACAGACTGACAAGTTAATTTATAGTAATATAAGATCTAGGATTTGCTATTCATATTCTCACACAGAAAGGTTTATTAGAAGAATAAACCATGTGCACATGAACCAGAGGGAAATCCTTAAGTATGCTTTGGAATGGCTTATTTTGACCTTCCAGAGTTATTCCTAACAATCCTTTAGAGGAATTTGTTGGCTTTTAGAAACATGTTTTTTGTGTTAGCGAGTGATGCAGTCTGTTCTGCAGAATTTGCTTGCTTTGCAGAGGATGTTCCTTTCCTAGGGCACCTCATGCTTGGCAGAAAAAAGAATTCAATGTACTTGCTCCAACTTACCAGGGCTTTTCAAATGCAGATCTGCAATGAGTGAGAAGGCACACCTTTTTTTTTCTCACTGCCAACTCATTCTCTTAAACCCTGAAAGGCTTGTCGTGATGGTATATTTAATGGTCCCTATCCTTATAGTACACTCTTTATCTTGTTGAATCTTCTCCTTTTTCAATACCTACTCTGAGGGGGTTGGTTTAGTGCTCCTTGAACGACGAAATTCTCAAAAATTAGGTTTCTTTTACACAGGGAACACAGCTACAATGGGATCATGTATGCTGAAATTGTTGCAGCAGTTTTGGTACTGTATTGCAACAGTGGTGTTAAGTGACCTCATGGGAGCATGAGTAGGGGATAAGGGCAACTGAACAAGGGTTCTTGAACAGCAAAAGTGATGTGAGGAATGGCTGTAGACAGCGAGACAGTGGGAGAGGGTCACTGCTGTCTGGGAGGCCTGACCAGAAGGTGCAGAATAATTGGTGGAGAACCAGCTGGTAAGACATTATCAATCCGACATTAGGAGGTTTCAGGTGTTCCCTAGCTCTGACAGGCTCCACTCTGCCCTGCTGTGATGGCTGATGTTTTGCACCCTATTATCCAAGTTTCAGTTTGTCTGTGCCCCTTTGACTTGTTCTCCCTGGAAAAGTACTCCTAATCAGTCCTCTCTTCTTTTTCCCTAAGCTAATTCTCTCCTTAGACCCCTTTGCATTCCCTTTCTCTGCCTCCTCTTCCTCCCAAAAATCCTGAACTGCTGTAGAATTGCTTGTCTCTCTTTCCCATCAGAATGATTTTAAATGAAAATTCTTCAGGGCAGTGACCACCTCTTATTTATGTCCATAATGCACTCTGGGGACCTATTCTTGGATATCATTAAAAAAATAAATGATAAATCTGAGTGCAAATGATATAAGCAAAGAAACAGATTTGCTTTACTGCTGGAAGGCAAATCACAGACAGTAGTTCACTCTTGCTGCTGGTGTTGCTGCCTCAATCCCATTTTATCTTGAAAACCACAGAATTAAAGATGAAAATTACATATTGAGTCTGGACTCCTTTTAATGTCAGGAAAGCTAAATCCTTTAGGGGAAGGTTGTGTCAGGGAACATTGGCTCAGCAAAGAGTAATAATACAGTAATAGAATAATGATGTTAATGTACTAAGCAGATTTGTAAAGGAATCAAACAGTATGTGCTGATTTTTGTTCAGATATGTGTGTCTGTCTTGCCCTTGAAAATTAAACAGAGCTGTGTTTTAGCATCTGAGGGCAGATTTGAGAAATTCAATTATATAGAAATCAGACTATTATGCAGCTTTTCAGTCAGTTTCACACTGCATTTCTTGTTAATAAGATTGGATAACTTGCCAATGCAGCAGAGAAATTAGTACTGTTCTAGAGTATTATTGAGCAGAAAGTTCTAGAAACGTAGAGAGGTTGCAACTCCCTAATATCAGATAGATCTGGTAACATCTAAGCCCATTTCTTCTGACAAGAAAGGCTAAGAATGAAAGCCTTCTGATCATGATCTTCACTCAATGTATGTGGAAACCCAAGAGAAGCTCTTCAGTAGTCCACCACATTCTGTATGGATTAGTAGAAGCAGCTAGTTTGCTAGAAGCTTCCAACTTTAATCTCAGCTCTTTACTGCCACAGTGTAATATATGGATCATAAAGATCAGGGCTGAAAAGAAAAGTAATAAGCCAAAGAAAGTAAGCTAAGAGTTTGCTTAAAACACCTTTTGATTTTTTTTGCTCTCTTCAGCATTAGTAAAATCCCCCAAAACAACTGCATACTTATTTTAAATGAAATAGATGAGATCTGATTTGTCACTCCATAGAACTGCAGCTCTTAGAACTATAGCACAGCTCCTTGAATACCAATAATGTCACATCAGCTTTGGAAAAATAAGGTTAATTCTTCTATACTATACAGACATTCAGCACACCATGGGTCTGATTTTTTTAATTCTGGGTGCTTTGAAGTATGTGCTTTCGTGGAATATTATTTTGCCTATTTTTATTCTTTTATTTTTCTTCTTTGCATATTTCATCAGTCATAATTATAATTGAAAACCAGTCAGAAGAAAATGTTCTATGCTACAATACAGGGACTTTTTTACAAGCAGCTGTTGAACAATAACACTTTTGCTTTGTGTGGTGAGTTGAGAGCTAGATTACATTTCTTTCAGTTTAAAAAAAAAAAAAAAAAGTAGTTTTGTTGCTTTCACTGTTTCGAAATATTGTAGGAGGAAAATTAACCTCCCACCACACCTCCATTTCTTATTTTCTTAAACTTTCCAGGCCTGATTCACTGGTGTATGACTTCAGTTTTAGGTGCTGTTACAATGGGTATGCACAGGAAGGAGTGCAGCTGGAGTAGCACCATGGAGAGTCAGAACTATTATCTTTGCAAGTGACTAATCCCACGCTCCATAGCACAGCCTTTAAAACAGCATCACACTTCTCATCCGGGAAGCAACTTTCTGCTCAGCAGAAGCTCTAGTCACCTGCACCTATATGCTGTCTGCATTTCCTGAGACATCTATACGGAGGTTTACTTCAATAAAACAGGTCTCAGAAGTGCACAAACACCAGAGGTAACACGTTTACCCCTAGGAAAAGTTGGCCATTTTACAGAGTAAACCCAAGAGGAATGGAGATTGGGAATCATCGGTGGCTATGACCAAAAACGGACTGAACAAAGTATTGTGAAGAAGGGCTATTTGCAGTGTTTCCAGATGGAATGAGACAACAGGAACCTTGTGAAATTCAGTAGAGAGAGATGCAAAGTCCTGCCCCTGTGAAGGAGGTCACTGACTGGTGGAGAGCAGCAAAGGCTCTGCGAGCCCTGGTGAGCAGTAAGATGAGCATGAGCCAGCCCTAATAGCAAAAGTGCCAACAGCTCCTGGGCTGCATGAACTGAATCAGAGCCAGCAGATAGAAGGAAATGATCATTTGCCTCTATTCAGCACTTGTTAGACCACGCTGCATCCAGATTTGGAACCACAGAACAAGACATCCATAAACTGCAGCAAGTTCAGTGGAAGATCACCAATATGGCAATGGGGTTGAAGCCCCATGAGAAGAGACTCAGGGACTCCTAGAAGAGACAGCTTCAGGGGACTGAAGAGCAGCCTGCCTATACCTACAAGGAAGAGAAGACAGACAGGCTCACCACAGTGGTGCCTCATGGAAGGATGAGAGACAATAGGATTAAGGTAAAACAAGAAAGATTCAGACTGGATATAAGCAAAAACCTTTTTCCCTTTGAGTACAGTGAAGCAGTGGGTCAGGCTGCCAGGGAGATTGTGCAGTCTCCATCTCTAGAAATTTTCAAGCTCAAACTGAACAAAGTCCTGACCAGACTGAATTGACCTCAGACTTGATACAACTTTGAGCAGGAGGTTGGGCTAGAAGTCTTCCAAGTTCCCTCCTACCCTACAGGACATATTCATTGATCCTACCACAGTAACAGTGGTTAAGAGTAAAGAGAGGCCATATCAATACCTTCCTGAGGTGTTCAGACACCAGTTCTGGTACTACAGCAGAATAACCCCCTGTTTGAACACAAAATCCTGATTTAATTTCCTCCCCTCCCCCCATATCAGTGACTGTGATTATAACAATATTTAGACTGTATGGCAATTCACAGCACTGAAATCTGAAATATTTGAATAACATCAGCAAGTGACAGAATCAATATATCAATCACTGTAGGTCAGTGTCCTATTTCTGATTCATCACTGTATTGAGTTATTGTCATTTTATAGTGTTTTAAGAAGGAATGTGAAAGTTGCCAAATTCTGTCACTTAAGCAAATCTGTTTCTGTTTTATAATTTTCTCTATCCAGATGGATTTTTCACTTGCTTGCACACTTACAAAGGATGGAAAGAAAAAACATGATTTCAAATGTACCGATGAAGGTAGTCCAAATTATATTGGGAAACCTAACTTCTAGGACAAGAATCATTGTTTTAAATGGCTTTCTTTTTATGTCTATATGGCCAAATGGTTTTAATTTTCTAACAGAACAAACTGCTGTAAAGCCAGCTAGGTTCCATCAGATGTTTATGTGAAAAAACCCATAGTTTCTTATAGAGTAAACAGCTGTTAAAGTACTGATAGGACTTCAGATTGAGTGTATTTCTTTCTCCTACCCTTTCCCAAATGACAGCCCTTTTCTACTCTCATAGTTAATAAAATAGAGGCTCAGAGGAGGGAAAGGGCACATTACTGCATTCACTGTGGCAGTTTGGGTACAGCCCTGGGACTTGCTGAAGCCCCTTCCATGCTGCCTACATTAGTGTACCTTTGTGCAAACTGTGTGATCATGGAAATTAGGGAGTGATTGATTTCACTGTTACTGCTTTTGAAAAGCTTTGCTCCCTGGGAATTTAGTGCTCTGAAGAGCAACTGGAGAGGGATTGGAAGTGCTGGGTTGTAATTCTTTATAATTCCTACTCATTACTACCTGTTCCCTGGACAGTCAGTGGAGGAGAACAATGATTGTTTTAGGGAAACTGCTACTACTGCTCCTGCTATTCAGAGCTACTGTAGCTATGTTTTCCATTGACTTCACAGGAAATTTAAGCTCTTATATGAGAAGAAATGTATCCTTCCCTACCTCCTCCTCCAAGTGCTTCAGGAAACTCTAGATCTCATCAACAATGTTTTTATTCAAAAAAGTATTGTTTTATGGCATTCTGGAGTCTTGATGAGATCATTTTACTGATAAGATTTTTGAATTGTAATCTCAAAATATTACTGAAACAGAATCAGGAGTTGCCAGCATTAATATTGGATCCTTAAGCCTTTACATTCCTTCAAGAGAGTATCAGAAATTGGTGGCTTAGCAGAGAAAAGCTTTAAAAAAAGCTCAGACAAAATCATAATGGAATCATTAATATGTTTTCAACATAAGATACTTAAGACAGGAGCTTTCCTGGACAAAGGGACATTAAAGAACACTTAGGAACAAAGAACCCTTAATGGGGATTTATACTATTTAGCTCTCAACAGACAAGCATTTAGCTTGACCTGAGAGAAATGTAAGGGACTGCTGAACTTCCAAAGTCAAAAAGCAGCCTCTATGCCTTTCAGTATATGATATATAAATGCATAATAAAAAACAAAAAAAAAAAAAAGCCTAAAAAACCCCCAAACTGGCTACAAAAATTACCAGAGTAGATTTACTTATAGGGCATCATGCTTTTAGAGAGGTCCCAAACATCGTTACTGAGAAGGGCAAGTTCAGACTGCAAAACTGTGCAATTCTGAAAAGACCTTAAGGTTAATGGTAGGTCACAGCAATATGTTCTTTCAGTGAGATGTTGGGGAATGAAAGTTACAAAAAATGTTAGGAGGAACAAGAAAATTATATTTCTTTGATTTCTACAGAATAGTTCTTCCAGGTCTTGAGCCCAGACCTGAAAATAATCTTGTAACATTTCTCAAAGAGCAGACTGAGTAAAGTCTGCAGGCTGCTAGAGAGAGGAATCTTCAAAAGAAAAGTAAGCTAAACCATGAAAAACAAGTCAAGATATTGTCTCAACTAAGAGATTTTACACAACTTCAATCTAGCAGGATTCAGCATCCTTGTCATATTTATGAGGATTGCAGTTTGCCATTTATAAAGCACATGTTTAAAAGACTTCCTGCAAATCTGATTACAATCCAATAGTCAAATACTAAAGTGGCAAAAATGCAAAGGGCAGTATTTATCTCTTCATGCCCGATTAACAAATGAAATACTTGTTAACAGAGGTAGTAAACTCATCAATAGGTGAATCTTTTGCTTTGAATTCCTTCAAAAACTATGTTATAGGAATGTTATAAAGTTGTGTTTGCAGTAGAAATTTTCAGTGACATTCAATGATCTGTTTTATGTCAGTTGAGTGACCATTTTTATCTTCCTAATTCTAAATTACAAAACCCCCAAACCTATAAAATATAGGATTTAGGCTCTACACTTCAAAATGAGGTATCCTATTTAGGAAAGAAAAGATTTTGAATTCCTGTTTTCCTCTTGCACTTAAATGAATTTATTTCTTAGGACTAATTGTAATTGAAGTAATCCTTTGAAACATGCCTATTTTTCTATGCAAATGTGCCCTCTGTTCCCTAACATTTCTGCAGCCGTGGTAGGACTGAGGGGCTGTGGTTACTTTTTGCTCAGCAATCTATACCTTCAGGATGATACTGCCAGCTGGGATTGCAAATAGGATTGGCTCCATGCTGCCGAGCATGTGGAGTAACATATATTGTATTATTTACCTTTAATTTAAAATTTTATTTATGCTCTAGCTATTGAAGTGGGAAGGCAACTACAGGTTCCTGTTTATTTCTAGTCATAAAATACAACTGGGCTATTTTTTAAAACTGCAGCAACCTATAAAAATTAAAATTAGAAAGTCAAATGAGGCTAATATCCCATTCCATGGAGTTTTTCAAAGGCTTTATAGCTCTAATCAGTGGCCAAAACAGAAAGGCTGGTAAAAAGCTTATTTGCCATCTGAGCACTTCAAATAAGTACCTTGGTGCTTCCAGCAGAGAAGTGGAACAGCACAGAAATTTACCATAACTTCCAAATTGTCATTTGGGTACTTCTTCATCCCCTTCTGACTGTTAACACAGAAACAAGTATACTTTAAAGGGCCATTTTTCTACAGCATTTGACTGTGAATAGGCTTATTTAGCACTAACAAGAATGGCAGATCCTGGCCTGGAGTATGTTAGAAACAGATGTTAGGTAAGACCCTAAGCTAATTTTCTTTGACCCATTTCCCACTGATGTCAGTGAGTCTATTCCCACCTTGATGCTGTGGTCAGAATCTTTCTCTATATTCCTGTCAGTGGACACATTTTAGCCTTAAGTTTGCAACATAACTCTAAATATGTACCTCAGGTCATAAATCTTGGACTTCATGAGAGACAGCAAAATCAAAGTTTTATAGCTGAAATCCATAGTGTGCAATTGATTTCGTGCAATGGATTTCACATCTGATGGATGTAAAAGGATGTTAACTCTAATTGCATCGCATGAAAGGGTTTTAACCTTTTCCACTAAATGTACTTTAATATAACATTAGTCAATGAAGAGACAGAGAAGGATATTTCAGGAAATGTCATTAATTGATCCAACAGTAACTAGAAAAACACCAATCATCAATATGGTATAAAAAGTATGAGTAAAACTTGCAACAATTTCTGAGTGTATATCCTAATGTATTGATTGGTTGCATTAAAGGAAAATTCAATAATATGTCACTAGAAATGGTAAACATTTTTAGTAGTGAGGCTGAATGCTCATTGGGAAAATTTACTTGGTACACACTCAATTCTCTGCCCCTCAAAGCCTTTAATCAAAACTAGATATCTCTCCTTAAGAGTCTGGGGTGTGATAAAGATGGTTGTGACTGTGATTCTATGGCCTGTAAGACAAAGGAGATCAGAGTGGAGTATTATGCTGATTTCAGCTGTTTCTAAATTATCTTCAGTTCTTCCACATCTAAATTACCTTCAGCATTATAAAATTAGAAAATTCTATATTTCATGAAGCTATGGCAACATGAGTGATTTTGCTACTTTATTTTAGAGAGAAATATAATATTCTATGCAGAAAGCTCAGGGAAATATTGAGGATGGAAGAATATTTTCCGTTCACATCCTCATCTCCTTGTAAAAAGTCACATACTGATAAAATGGTAGAGTATGACTGAGAGAGAAAAAACTCACCAGATCATACCTGGTGCTTGCGATTAAACAGAAAAAAAACACATGAGGAAAACAAGATAAACCTCAACTGAGAGAGACTCAGATTAGAACTGAAACAGATTCCAATTAAGGAAGCACAAATGAAAATTTTATGAATACTGCACAGTCCCTGTTAGATGCCATGTGGACCCATGGATTCGAGGAACCCTAGGACTCATAGTACTGTAGGAATCATCTAGACAGAACATCAGTTCCTTTTATCAAAGAAAATGTGAATATTCGCTAGGTCTACTTAATCATATCGCAGGAAAGAGCATAAGGAAGTCTGTGTAGAAGGATAAAGTCAGGTGTGGCTGTGATAGGCATGGAGAGTCCAGACTAGGTCATTTGAATCTAGACTGCAGGAATGGAGTGTTTAGGACATTCCTAACCATCTCCCTTTCTCCAGTCATCTCAGCTGGGCTCCTTTCAGGCCCTGCAGCTATCCCAGTTCCTGAACCAGGTGCTGACTGGGACTGTGCTGTGTGCAAGACTTGTCCTGCTGCTACATCTCTCAGAACACAGAGACAAGAGACATGGATACAGAAGTTTAATAAACAGCAAACTAGTAATTTCAGGAGGAGATGTACACCCTAAGCACCTTCAAAGATTTGGGTTGTTTCAATTTGTAAATAAAATAGATACCAGGGAAAGGGAGGCAGGAATGAGAGACAGTTTGTATCATTGGCCAGGCTTTCACCCTCTGCCTTCGTGGGGAGTCTGCACTCCTTCCTGAAGCCAGAAACAAAGGCCATTTTTAATTGTTTCTTACAGATTCAGCTAAGAATTCCTCCAGTGCTTACTCTGCTGATACAAAACAACTTAAATAACCACAGCATGGCTATTCTTTCCAGGGAAACACCAGAAATTACCTATGCTGAAGACTGACATTTTTCTGCATTCCAACTACTTTGATTTCTGTTGTATCATACTAGAAGTAACCATCATCTAGCATCACCATAAATGGGGCACACACAGACAACAAGAAAATGATAGAAACATTCATTACCAGTAGGGTAGTATTTGTTTATAAAGACCTTTCTCCTTTGACTTTTCAGTTCTAGGAATTATAATTTCCAATTTTATTAGGTAGTGAAGTCATAGACCTTAGAGATTTAGTGTTTTCTTGGAATAATATTATCCCTCTCACTAACTCTTCAGTGTCCTGCAAGTAATAAATGGAGTAACACTTTTATTCCCAAGAGAAAACTAGCTTATCACCTCTCCTTTTACTTTATAGATACCAATAACCTTTTATTCCATGTGGTCAGACTGATGAACACTACTAATCAAATTCAGAGCAGTTGTTACCAGTCTGCATTTACATTTGAACTTTCCAACTTGTTTTGGATGCAAAAGAAGAATTTATGCATAAAAGCCTGTGTTGGTTTTTTTTCCCACCTACACCAGTTGATCTAATGAAAGTTACGACCTCTCTATGTAAAACTTGTATTTTAATATGGATGTGCTGTAAATTCACATTATAAAGTTTATCCTGCAACTGGAGTTCCTAGTTTTCACAAGGAGATTTCATCACTAAACATCAAACTTGAGACTAAACATCAAACTTGAGACTTCTCATCTGCTTTATTGATAGAAAAATGATCATTTTTCTTCACTGAAACAACATCAATTGCTACAATGACAGCTAGTAATTGAGACCATAACCATAGCTTCTGGCTGGGTAGCTCCTGGGTTTCTGACATTCAAATGGACTCCCTCAAAGAGATCTGAAGTTGCCAATATATTTTATGCTGCTGTTGATGTCAATTCTACTACAATTAGTACTATTCTGAAAACACTCTCATATGAACTGCAGAAAAACTGGCACAAGGGTATATATTTATTTTCTCTACAGAATAATTTTGTGGTCTAAATTGTCTTTGTGGAAAACAAATTGGATCTTAAGCTTATAAATTACATACTTGAAAAAAATTCTGCATATTTTCTCTGAGTATCTAACATTTTACAGCTTCAATAGAAAGTCACTGAAATCACTAGGAACATTTATGTCATAAGGACTGATTGTGGGAGTAGATGCATAGCAATTTAGATACAGTAGGTATGCAACAATTTTCCTATACCTCCCTGATTTTTTATTCTCCATTTGAAAAGAAGTGTTCAGAATTGCAGCACAGACCTTCTGTTTTCTGGTGGCATTTTGTTCTATGCTGACAAGTCATCACTTCCATCATTCCCCATTATTGATATTGCTGAGAACAGCAACTAAGGCAAAGCCATTCTTAAAACAGCCAGGAATATTTTTGGCATTTCAAAATGAAAGAGCTTTTGTTTTAAAGATTGTAAATTTGACAAACAAAGTTTGTAGATCTTAGCCATTAGGCAAGGCTTGTTTCTATCTGTACATTTTCCACAGTCTAAATTCTCACACTAACCTGCACTTTAAGAAGTTTTATGATTGAGATCCACTTCCTTCCAGCTGCTCTTAGATCTACAAGCTCTTTTGGCCTTCAAAGCTTGCAGATCTCTGTTCTCTGACTACATTTGGCTGCAAGCTCAGAAGTCTTGCATGTTCTTTGTGAGCTACAGCACACGAGCTAATGTTCTGGGGACCACTTGCTGAAAAGGATGATTCTTAACAGATATTACCTTTTCAGTTAAACTGGAATGCAAAGAAAACCCAAACTTTCCTATATTGTCAATGTAACCTTATCATGAGCACATAGGCTATAATGAACAGCAAAGTCAATTTTCTCCCCCAATATTAATGTACAAATTTCTTTTTAATATTTAAAATGTCCACCATGTAATTTTCACATCTAATCGACTGTATGATATAGATGAATCATTTTATTGCATGATTAATTGCTGTTTCTTTGAATATTACCATGTGCTTCCCACTAGACAGGTTTCTAATATGCACAGTAGCTTTTTCTAGTGCAAGGGTTTAAGACTGACATTAGCTGGGCTCCTGCCATTGTGACCCCATCTAAATCAACAGCATGTAGCAGCCAGAAATACAGAAAATTAGCAATCTCAGTTTTACATCTTCTGTGAATTACATCTGCCTTATTACAGGGAGAACACCCTCACTCTGCTGCCCTGACACAATATGTTCCTTTGTTTCTTCAGTTTGTGTCATGGTGGATTGAATCAGTGCAATTCTCTGGATTTTATTATGATGTTTATTAAAAAGAGAACTTTATTTGGGTTCAATGACTTCTTGGCTTTAGCTTAGTTCCCTCCTTAATCTACACTCACTGATGACAAGCCGAGTTAAAGTAAAACAATCATGTTCTTCCACTCTGGAGCATTTGTTTTTAGTCTAAATAATTCATTGAAACACAGATCATATTTCACAGTTGCTGCCATCAGTCTTTTTTACTTTTTAAATAACAAATGGTATTTTGAGAAATGATTTGCATAATGGATAGTCACTCCCATACTTCTTCAGCCAAGCAATATGAATTATGTATAAATAAATGGAGAATGCATACATTTTAAAAAGAGTCAGGACTTTCCACAATAACGCTGCTCCTCAGCAGAAGACAAACACCTCCAGCTCCCCACCTGCATCTGCAAGGGAGAAGACCTTCCTCTCTTTGCTTTTTTCTTTTCTCCTGACATAGAACCAGTCAAACTTGCAGTGTCCCTGAGGAAGCCCTTGGACTTCCAGTGGGTGAACTTTGACCTGCTTGGGCCATTTATTGATAGAGTCCCTTGGGAGTCAGTCCTGAAGGGTAAAGGAGTTCAGGAAGTCTGGGAGTGTTTTAGAGAAATTGTTAAACATTCAGGACCAGACTGTCCCTATGTGTAGGACGTCAAGTTATGGAGGAAAAAGACTGGCCTGGTTAAACAGAGAATGGAGCTTGGGAAAAAAGAGAATCATCTCTGGAAGGAGGGTCAGGCAAGTTGGGAAGACTTGCAACAACGGAGTTAAATCCAATTGGTAGCTGGTCACTAGTGTTGTTCCCTAGGGCTCAGTATTGGGGTAGGTCCTGTTTAACATCTTTATTGATGATCTGTATGTGAGGTTTGAGTACACCCTCAGTAAATTTGCAGACAACACTAAGCTGGGTGGGAGTGTTGATCTGCTTGAGGGTAGGAAAGCTCTACAGAGAGACCTGGACTGACTTGATCAACGGGCTGAGGACAACTGCATGAGGTTCAATGAGGCGAAGTGCTGAGTCCTGCACTTAGGCCACAACAAACCTGTGCAACTCTACAGGCTGGGGGATTTTCGTTCATCAGAAAGGGACTTCAGGGTGCTGGTTGACAGCGACTCAGTATGAGCCAATAGTGCACAGGTGGCCAAGAATGCCAATGGCATCTTGGCCTGTATCAAGAGTAGTGTTGCCAGCAGGACTAGGGAAGTGATCATCCCCCTGTACTCGGCATTGGTGAGGCTGCACCTCAAGTAGTGTGTTCAGTTTTGGGCCCCTCACTTAAAAAAGGGCATTGAGGCCCTTGAGCATGTCCAGCAAAGGACAACAAGGCTCATAAAGGGCCTAGAACATGTGTGGTATGAGAAATGGCTGAGGGAATGGGGTTTGATTAACTCTGAGAAGAGGCATCTCAGGGGTGACTTCACAAGTCTCTACTACTACCTGAAAGGGGGTTGCAGAAAGGTGGGGGATGGTCTCTTCTGCCATGCCTGCAGTGAGAGGACATTAAATGAGACAGGGGAGATTAAAAGGGTCCAGCAAAGAGCAACGAGGCCCATAAAAGATCTAGAACACATCCTACGAGGAAGGGCTGAGGGAATTGGGTTTGTTTAGCCTTGAGAAGAGGTGGCTTAGGGGTGACCTCATCAGTCTCTACAACTCCCTTTCAGAGAGTTGTAGAGAGATGGGGGCAGGTCTGTTCTGCCATGCCTGCAGTGAAATGACTAGAGGGAATGGCCTTAAGCTGAGACAAGGGAGATTCAGGTTAGATATTAGGAAAACTATTTTCACTGGGTGGAAAACGTTAGGGTGATAAGACACTGATTGCCCAGGGAGGTGGTGGACTTACCATCCCTAGAAGTGTATAAGAGGTGTCTGGATCTGGCACTGAAGGATATGGTTTAGGATTTAGGGGCTACAGCGGAGTGACAGGTTAATGGTTGGACTTGTTGATCTTAGAGGTCTCTTCCAGCCTTGATGATTCTATTACTCTAAGGCAAAGCAACTGCTGCTCTCACCTGGAAAAAAATAAGGAGTGATGATGTTGAGGCAGGAGTCCTGCTGACAGCCTTGCTAACAGCTCAGCAGGTTTGTCTAATAAGCACAAGCATTCTGCATAGCAGAAATGCATGTGAGAAAAGGCATAAGATTTGTTAGTGGTGTAATGAGCATAATTAACCCTGCAAAACACTAACATACAATTTGAAATGCTTGCTGACTAGATAACAACAATGTTTTGGCATTGAGTGTCCTTAAAGGCAGATGATATTTTTTAAGATAGTTAGAAAAATTGATGTTTGATAACTCTGTGACAGCTGCTATTGTTACAGTGGAGTGATGTAAATGTAGTGTTATCAAGCACTCAATATTTTGAAAAAGATCTAATTTGTAATTGTCATTTACAGGAGCACACACACATTGGACAGTTTAAGGCTAATCACATCTTTGTGATGTAACTGCAGGACCTGCTCCCACAGAGCTCTGTGATCTGTCATCTGCTTTATTCTGGACAATCCAGAGAAACTGAATGTATTTTGTTGAAATGCTTACTTGATTTTAGGAACAAAAAGCATTTAAAATGTATCAAGTTGTTTCTACTGTGCATACAGACAACAATTCTTTTCATAATTTCTATGCATCTGCTCAGTAGGATGAGTACCCAGGTAAAGGATGGCTCTTCATCCAGACTGTCTTTATCTACCAGTCATGAGGAGTTAATCATAGAATCATAAAGGTTGGAAAAGACAAGTAAGATCATTAAATCCAACCATTAACCGAGGACTGGTAGTTTCACCCCTAAACCATGTTCCTAAGCACCATATCTACATGGGTTTTTTGAACACTTCCAGGGCCAGTGATTCACCCACTTCCCTAGGCAACCTCTTCAAATGCCTGACCACCCTTACAATGAAGAATATTTTCCTAATACCCAGTCTAAACCTCCCCTGGTGCAACTTGAGGTGATTTTCTCTTGTCCTATCACTTGTTGCCTGGGAGAAGAGACCAATTTTACCTGTCTACCTTTCAGGCAGTTTCCTAACAGTTAGGTTTCCTACTGGGCAGGAATTTCTGAATAGGCTGAGTTAGTTTATTATTTCTGATGGGACAACCAAAACTTCAGACTGTCAAAATCACTTGTGCCCATTCTCTGGAAAGTCTGAATCCTCTACACACATGTCTAAATCCATCTGCACAAACTGAAGCTGATAAATCAATTTCCATGAAAGCCAGTAAGCAGTTACCATGATGAAGGAAACACATAGTTCATTGATGAACTATATGCCAACAGGCAAACCTCTGCAAAACACTGTTAGTACAGAAGAAAACCACAGTTAACCAGAAACCGAAGTAAATTAAAGAAAACTTATGCAAATAAATTTGAATGGGCTTGGCTGTACCTGCAGGTTTTTCCTGAAGTTATAACACTAATATATTGAACTTCCAGTTTCCATAGCAATGTGTTAGTGGTGTTCACAGAAAGCAAAAACAGACCAAGATTTTCTCTCACTAAAACAAATTCCCAAGGAAACAAGAACAGATGGAGGAATGCAGAAACTTCTTGAAAGTACTCTTATTATTTAAGGATGGAAGAACTTCACAAGTTTTAGGGGCTTGGCTTGAATAAACATCTAAACATCCGAAGCATTATTTTTGTCTTATGCAAACTTACACAGGTCTCAGATGTCAGTATCAGCACAGGTTTCCATCATCCCATTTATTCCTCTTAGCAGTATCCCAGTCAATGCTGGTTCACTCCCCAGATCAGACTCTCCTTCTGCTACAAGTTGAGGGAATGACTGATCCCCTCTGCTCAGAGATTTGGAGGCCATTTTTGGAATACTTTTGGGGTCTCCCATGCAAGGGAGGAATAGGGAAGTGAAAGCAAGTCTGGCAGGTGGTCTCTGTGGGGTTTAGGGAGCTTGGGCACGTGTTGTGTGAGTAGAGACAGGACTCTGGAATTGTCCATCCTGGAGAAGGGAAGGCTGAGGGGGGCAGTGGGGGAATGTGGCACCTTGCTGATGAGGGTTCTAACCAGAAAAGTCAGGCTTTTCTAACAAGTGCACAATGGTCTTATGGTGCAACAAGGAAATTCTGATGGATATTATGGGGAAAAATCCAAATCACCTTGAATATGTGCCAGAGAGTCTGTGAACTGCTGGGTATTCAAAAGTCAGGGTGACCAGGCCCTTGATCTAACATTGAATTGTGCAGGATGTTGAACTGGATGCAGAGGTCTTTTCCAACCCAAACTGCTCTGTAATGCTATGCTTCATTCCTGATATGTTTCAACCTCTTCCTCATCTTTCTGTCACAGGGCTCAGTGGAAAGACCCAGCAATGGGAAGGCTGACTGAGGCACCACTGCACACCAGGGGCAGGACAACAGCCTTATATGAGCTGTATGACATTTTATCCTTCCCCATCTGGCTCCATGCAATTCTTGCAACAAGGCAGTTCTCCATGTTCTTGCTCATCTCCTTGTTTATAACCTAATCATGTCTTGTGTATGACAGATGGTAGCAGCCAGATGACATCTGCAGAAGTTAGGGTACCTAACATCATTTCAGCGTGTTGTTAACCCAGAAAAGACCCCAGCTGATGTTAGCTAACTCTGAAGATGTAATTGCAAAGCCTGGGACTACTTCCTACTTCTCAACCTCTCCTTCAGAGTGTAACTCAGATGAGATTCTCATTTCCTCAAGAAAGAGGCTTTTTCCTTGTAGTGCAACTGCCTGGGTACATGCAGGAGCTGTGCAAATGAGTAACACTAATAAGAAGGAGAGAATGCATTACTGAACTCAAATGATTAATCTCACTGCAGGTGTTGGATTGTCTGGCTGCTACAGACATCATGGCACTGAGTGTAATGTGTTCATACACAAGGCTTTTGCCTCCAGGTAGAAAAGAAATCATTTTGCATTTCCAAGTGCAGGAAGCACAGTTCTAGCTTTGCTCTGAACACAGATGAAAGATCATCTTACAGGATATGTGCAAAAAAAGAAAGCAGAGGGCTTCACATAAGTCATTTTCTGACTTTCTAATAGCATATTTACAGCGCAGCTAGTTTAGTTGGTAGGCCCTGTAATGACCACAACATCTTTTTCTTTTCTGTGAACTATTATAAGGATGTTCATTCAACATTTTAAATCTGCTATTTCAGGTCTATTATACATCACTGGCTTAAATAAATAGAATACTGAATACCAGAAAAAGAATCCATATAATATCCCCTTTGTGCTATGCTAAAATTATGTATTATCCTTGGAAAATTGCAGGTCCTGTATAAGTGGAGCTTTATTGTTATTGAAGTATATATGCAGAGTTGGGAATGGTACAGGCATGACAGAGAGCCTTTCTTTAATCTGAGGGTAGTAGGAACAGTCTTTGCCTCAGCTAAACACGAGTATCTCTTAGCATGGTGCTGCAGTTTGCAATAAAAGGTGTCAGGTGTCTTTAGAACTCTCCAACTATTCTTCACAAGTGTATGTTTGCTACAGGTGAAGAAGTGTCTTGTACATAAATATTTTTTCTGCATTTTCCAGCAACGCCAATTGTTTCAGAAACAGGTTCTGCCTCTACCTGCAGGGAACATAGGTGCCATTGTACTATGAATACTACCAAATTATACTTTTCCATGAGAATCATGAAAATCTGTCTTTTGAGTGTGAAATAAGGCAAAACACTATGATCTAGGTTTGCTTTCCAGTGTGGGATTCCTTGATAACTGATAGTGAAAGAGAAACTATGCAGAACTGGGTATGAATCTCCAGTCACGTCCATTCTGTGATGAAGTGCAGCCTTTGGTAAGGACAAGGTATCTTCAAAATAGTTATAACAAACTGAATGTAGGAAATTAAATGAGCTCTCCAGCACAAACTTGCTAAATCTAAACAAGCCAACACATGGCAGCCAAATTAAACTCAAGTGCAGAAGAACAGATCGAGTTGCCTTGGTGAGATGAGCTTTCTGCAACTGGGTTATCTTTTACTCCTTGCTGGGCATTGGGCACCTGCAGCTGCATTCTTGCTGTGCACGGTGCAGCAAGCAGCATGCCCTCAACCCTAGCAGTTGGCCTGCTTCCTTCACCCTAAATCTAATAATATTATCTTTTTCTAAAATTAAAAACCCAAGAAGAGATCAATTATGTATTTATTTCAATAATGAAATTGCAATCCAGATAATAATTGTGTTTTGTCTGATTTACAATGGCATATTAAACAGTGATCATTAGGGAAAAAATTAGTCCACTTGATCTTGAATTCAAAACAAAAAATTAGTTACTAATCTCTGCACCTGCATCTCAAATTGTGTGCACATTCAGTTGAAAACATTCAGTTTAGTTATTATGATGTTTGTAAAGGATTACCTGTTTTTGAATGACTTCTCTAATGTATTCACTTAAAAGGGTTTTATTCAATATCAATGTAAACCACACACTGCCTGAAAGATGGAAAATGCCACTCCTCCAGGCTCCAGGCACTGAAGTGTGCATTTGCCTTCAAGTTTGTGACCTGGTAACATCAAACAGATTTGTCCTATAAAGTGATGCTCTGCTGAATTTCAGCCTGGTTCAGGGTACATCTCCTGCTCTGCTCATTCAGCACATCTTAAGAGTTTTTTTTCTAATACCTTTCATGTCAGAAAGCTAACACAACGAGATGCTACTGAAAGTGGGTTGCACACCTGAAGCCTGGTCTCCAGGGAACTGTCTGGATCTTGGCAGGATCCCAGCAGCTCATTATAGCTCATCAGGCTGGAAGTTGCAGGAACTCCAGCATGTGCATGTGGAGGAAGTAGAGGTTGAGGGATCAGCCCCATGGGAATAATGCAAATCATGCGGCTGTGACACTGATGCATAGTAGGTAAGTAATAAGCTGGATGTCCTCTTTGTCATGACATTTGGAAACAGTTATTGCAAAGTGAATCCAGTAGAATCCTTTACTCCTCTGGCAATCAGCTGAAAGCACTTTATTGATCATATGAATGAAAACCAGTGCTATGAGTCATTAGCATAGGAGGAAGGAAAGGCTGCCTGGGATAGCTGGAATGGTTGCTTTTCTCATCTCTTTGGCCAGTCCTTAGTGTGGACACTAATTTGATCAGTTGATTGCACAGAGAACAAGGCATGAAGGTTTCCTATAGCTGGGGTAAACAAGAACTATGCTTTTTTCCTGGCCTGTACTGTTAAAAGAGTTAAAATCTGAATTCTTATACAGCCCAAAGGAAAATTCATAGAACTCAGATTTTTTTAGATTCTCTGCATATATTTTTTCCCCCTTATAATTTTATTCAAGTTCATCAGGCCAGGTATAAAGAAAAGGTGATGGAATAAACTATGTTCTAGCATCACAAGAACCAAACCTCAACATCTAATGCTTCTGGGGCTACCTTTCTCTCCTCCCTCTGTTTGCCGGTATGGTCCCAATGACCTGTGCAAGTATGGGACTTTCTGGTCTTGGACAGGTTTGAGGAAAATGGGACACGACCCTTTGCTTCCAGGACAGATGAGGAGGTTGGTTACAGAAAGGATCAGTGTCAGGATCAGATGTTTTAACATGTGTCTTTGGCACAGGACTCTGCCATAAAACCTGAGCACGAAACACCGAAGACTCATTTCTTGTCAAGAGATGCAGTGAGGCAAGAATTTGACTTTTATACAGGATTCCTTATATTGTTAAATTGCTGTTTCAAAAACTGTTTTTGCATCCCCTTTGCTGCACTGATGGAGTGGACTGCAAAGTGTGTGCTCTGTCCCACAGCAGAAGTACATGTGGTCACCAGCACCGGGGACTCCTCACCTCTGTCATTTCACTTGTATGCAAAGAGGACATGGACATTCTCTTTAAAAAAGTGTCAGAATTTGGCTCTCTTTGTCTTTGAGAGCCTGTATTTGTTTGTTTGTCTCACAGCCTTGTACTTCTCAAACAAGAGCTTTGTCAAACTTTTCTCATTTTTCAGCCTCGCCTAGCCATTTTGAAAACTGCTTCGTAGATTGTATCTATTGCAGTGAATTACATCCCTCAATTATTAATTTCTGACATCAATCACACTTTATCTTTCCACAACTGAAGAAGGATCTTGTCACTTCTTGTATAGAGTAGCACACCTATTAAATTTGATTTAGACTGTTATATATTATGTTCAGTTACACTTAATGCACAGGGTATAATTTTCACTTCTCAGAGCCTTAAGAATAAAATCAGATACATTTTCATTGGTAAATGATAGGTTAAGCAGAACCTCCACAACACTAGGTGTAAAAAAAGCAGACACCATGACTCCTTTCATTGGTTTGTGACAGCCAAGATACTGAAGCACAGAGACACTGTTGGGTAATTCTCATGGTAATTTAAAATTATTGCACATTATGCTCTCTCTTTATCACTCACCACAATGACTGTGCTGGAATAAAGTACAACTTTATTTTCACTGTAAAATTCAAGATTTTTTTGGAATTTAACTTAGGTTTATACTGCATTCCTTTATTTTCTTCTCTCCTTCTCTGCTCCTACAATGGAATCTCCATATTTATATTCATATTTCTCTTTCTTCCTGAGATTTCTTACTGATGAAACATATAATATTTTTTAAATCTGTGTCTTTACAGAGAGGAATTGCCATTAATGTCGGTCTCTTGTTCAGTCTACAATTATGCATTCTGTCAGCTTCTTCGGCTACTCAGCCCTTGGATCTGAGGATAGAAAGCAAAATACGAATACAGAAGAAAGGCAACAAATGTAGCTTAATGGCACAAACTGCTGTATGATAATATTGGAAACCTTTGTGAAAATGAATGCGTAAAATAGAATATTTTGGAACAAAAGGCAACTGCAAGAGAATCACAGAGCTGAGATGAGCATCTTGCCTTATCTATAATTCTCTCTTTATCAAGTTGTTGCTGACTGGTGCAAAAGAGAAGCAGAACACAGACACTAACACCCTCATGGATTTCCATATGTACTGGGCACTGCCTAAAAGCATTTTTGCTTCGAAATGGGGTGCAGCTGATCATTCTGCAAAAAAAAATAAAAATCCCTTAGGTTTCTTCCTTTCATTTAGACTGTTTTCCCATGGCAAGAATGTGTTTTGATGCCCTCCTCAGACCCTACATATTAGAGAAAACATAATTTCTTGGGTCTGTATGTTTTTTTTAAACTTGTTTTAAAAAAGTGATGATCTCTGGGAGGAGTTTCATCCTGTTGGTGTGTCTTATGCATAGACACAGCTTTACTGTCACCTTGAATCTCATGGGCAGTTGTCCCAGTAGTGGGACACACAAGGGACTTTTGGTTCCTTTGACAATTTCTCTGAGCCCCTTCAAATGTGTTTCTTGCTGAGTCTTCCCTAAAGAGCTAAGCCACGCCATCACTACAGTTTCTAGGCATGCATCCTCCTGTGTAAAGCAATTGAAGGTCCTTAGAATAAATGTGGTATTCAAACAGGCCTTTTAATGATTATATGTCAAAGTTTTGTTTTCTGTCATTATGGTATTTACATAAGATTAGAAAAATCTTTACATAATTATGCAAATGATTATCCATAGAGTGGTGAAGAGGCAATCCATTAAAGTCAAATGCAGAAAACATGCAGGTGATAATAGAATTAAGTAGTGGGGAAAAAGACACATTTTTATGTGGCAAAATGTGTCGCAGTAAAATCTTTCCTTCCCTTCCAAAATCCTGAATAGGGAAAAAGTCATGAAGCCTATGAAACGACTGGCAGAAAATTCAGTCGGTTAATGTGCTACTAGAGGAATAAAGTAAACAGTGTTAATACATGAGTGCTCACTGATACTGTTTGTAGAGGTGTGCAAAATGTAATAATGATGCTTGGGATAAAGACTCTCACAGAGGTAACATAAAGAAAAACGCATAATGTGTGGAGTGGAAGAAGGTACGACATGGTTGAAAGCTACGGTGAAAAGGAGCTAATACCATGACCCATTTAAATCCAAGTCACCTAATAAAAATATGTGACAAAAATGGGTAAACAAGTTGCAAGAGAGGATTTTAAACAACACAGTACCAGATCTAGGTTAAACAACATATGGTGCCTGTCAGGAGCTGCTTACTGAAGTGTGTGTAAAATAGGGTGATCAATCATATAGGTCTGAAAGAATTGCATCAGTGAAAAGCCACAAGTGAAATCAAACTGTGCATTGAAAGGCTTAAATGTGCCTGTTATAAAGTAATTATTTCAAACCAAATTTTAGGCAGAGTTAATATTTTTGTTGCTTCCATCTAACAGATGGTATAGGATAAAAATAACGTAGTCACCTCACTAACACACGACCCAGTCGGATGCGATTGACACTATCTAATTTTTAAAACCATAATCTTCCAAAAGAAAAATGTAAGCTTTTATGCAGTGTCTCATAAGCCCCAGTAACCCCTAGGGAAATCCAAAACAAGCTTTGTACTTGTATGTAGCCCCCAAAATCCAGTGATATCATGTTTCCATGGTACAGGAGATCAAAGAAACACAAGTCTGTGGGAGGGGGTCTCTGTGTCTGAATCATAAATTAAGAGGAACATCTGGGAGCATCTATGAGCTCTTGGAGGAATACCAAAATTCACTGTGTAAGTGACTAATGCAGATCCCACAAGCAGTGAGTCCTTTAGCTCTTGGAAAGTGAGTTTGGTGAGGTACCGGACTTCAGTATGGTACTTCATATTACACCCTGTTCTATTAGTATTCCCAGTTCTGATTTGAAATATGACATGGCCTTTTAAAAGTCAGGATTTAACTCAATGGCTTCATACCAGATCACTGGACATTACCTATCAACAGATTTTTCAAACTAGGAGTGAATCTATGACTCATGGAGGTTTGGCAATAATTTACATAAGGCAAAAATGCCTACAGAGTTCCACAAACTTTCCCAACAATCTTTTATTCTTTGCATACAGGTGCTTCAGTTCACTGACTAACTCACTTCTTGAAAATTTGGTATATTAGAGAAAAAATTATCCTTATCTTCTGTGAAGTAAAACGTATCTGTGTGGAACAGTCAGCTTCTGAAAGGCAATAAGCTCTTATGTATCTCAGGTTCCAGGTTTACTTAACTGTGAGCATTTTTCATAAAGCTAGAAAACCTCATTCTTACTATTCCAAGTGTTACTGTTGGCAGTCCTATACATTTTGTAGCCCTCTCAAGTAAGTTTGCTAAAACGTTTTCTGCTTTTCATTCCAGCTGCACTTTTAAGACAAGAGTTGAAGATCAGTGGCATTTTCAACTGGAAGACAAAACTCACTGCAGAAAACCTGTATGTCCTTTTTCACCTCGGTGAGACAAAAGTTAATAATTTTAAGCATTTTGAATATAAACATATTTGTGGAATCTTCTTTCTGATATAATGGAGATTTTATAACTGTGGATATCTGGTGACTTTGTAAGTGTGGTCTAATGTGTTGCCACAAAGGCAGCTGTAGCAGAAGTATCTTGAGTATGTAAATGTATCACTTTGGGCTATTAAACACCCTTAAATATAATTAATTTATTAAATATTAGTTTTATCTGGAAACAAATCATTGAATTGATTTGGTAAAGATTAAGGCAGACATGACTCTGTGACCACACCAAAGTCAAACAGTAAGATTTGGATTCAGTCAAGACACTGAGGCAGCCACAATAGTATGACAAGTAGTAGAAGGGCAAGTTGTATGAGGACAAGGAGCTAAGTTGTTAAATTTCAGTAAGGGAATGGGGTTTTTTAGAAGGCAAAAAGGGATCACTGAAAATGTTTTTTGAAAATATTTGAAGGGAAGTAGCTCCTGATAACTCCTCATCTGGCATCCATCATGGCTCTAGCTGGATTACTTCAACCCTTGTGGGTTAAAACCCCAGGACTTGGATTGCTGATAGGAATTGTCTCAAATGTACTTAGAATCACCTACTGAGATTCACAGATTATATTAAATGTGGTTGTTTTACAGATTTCTGTTACAAAAATGGGCACCATACCTTAACTCATCACAGAAGAATATTAGACAATTATCTTCTTTCATCCTTGAAACCACAAAAGGCTTAAGTCTAAGAAATTAGACTTTTAAGAACATTAAATCCTGGAGTTCAGTTGCAGATCTAAAAGTGAAATGAAAAAAAAAATTGAATTCGTTGCAAATTATCCCAAACATATAAAATATCTATTTATTTTGAACAACCAAGTCAATTTTGGATCAGTTCATACATTTGGTTTTGGGTTTTTTCCTTTTTATTTTGATGGAGAAGTCTTTCAGAATTGTAGAATCTAGGTGGTCCAAATTGTGAGGATCAAGAAAAAGTGTTTGACACCTATGATTTTCACTGTTTCCAGAGCAGAGCAACATTAGCCTTGTGACTAAAGCTATCTGTCAGAGGAACCACAAATAATGTTACTCATTAGAGAGAAACTCTTACAGAGAAAAGATACAAAACTTAATGGGGAATCTACATTTTATGAAAGAAAAAATGTGTATCACATTTGACAGAACATTTACACAGGGCTGTTTGTTACAAAGTCATTCCCAAATTTTAATGCACTGAAATAATCAGTATTGATGCCCATCATAGCATACAGTTATTAAGACTTTGTAGAACTGAGCACTATATTTTCTGGAAGCATATTTTTACCACTAATCTATTCTGTTACAAAACCCACAGATCATTTGGAATCTAATTTGGTACTTCAAGATCTTTTGAATAAGTTCTGTTTTATCAAATCAAATGTTCATAATATAATGAAGGCCTTATCTTTTTTTTTTTTTTTCCTTTATAAGTTTCTTTTCTGTCCTGAGGTATCTGCTTGTGAAGGCAAAGATTAGTGTCAAGTTCAATGTTTTTGGTATATCGCAGGCTGCAGGTCAGACCTACAGGACTTTTTCACTCGAAACATTCTTGGATTTTGAACCAAATTTCCTCTCAGACATGGATCAGTTAAGTGTTAGAATTCCTCATGCAATAGAATTACTGATTTTCAAGTCTATTCCTAATTATTTTGTAGGTATCTGAGTAAGTGGATTGATTTCTCAGCTGTACTGCTTCCAGTAAAATCACTTTGGTGAGCAGGTGGGCAGTGACACCAGTACATTTGAAATACTGGGATCCTGAGACCCTGGGATCTGTGGATTTATCTGCTTATTTCCAAGGTTCTTTTCTTTTCCTGTGTGTGTGCTCAGTTGCAAGCTATATGAAGCATTAGGAGTTAAGAAAACTTTCTTGTTAGCAAGGCAGCAAGCAACAATGGAGCTGGAATGTCAGGAAAAGGTAACATGAAAAAACAAAACACTTACAAAAGCATCTTGTTTTCTGAAGTTAAAGATCCTTTGCCATCACCCAATTCACAGTGAGAAATGGCAGGTGCCACCTCTGAGGGATTTTGTTTCAGCAGAGTTTGGAAGGAAATTGGGACAGGGTCCATGTGTACCACTCACTGCTTTCAGATCCTAAAGCTCACAGAATTATTTTTCAATGGTGGCAACAAAGTTCTGTCAATTAAATGAAGCCTCAGCTGAAAAGTTGTCATAAATCTTTGTTATTCAAGGGTGCTGGAGACATGCTGAGGTGATGAGCTCAAGGAGATGCCTCCTGGGGTGATATATTTTTTATAATGGAAATGCCTCACAGTCATTTCCATTTAATAATCAAATGGAGGCAACACAATTTATTCTTCTCCTGTTTGAATCTTTGTTCTAGCTTTTGTATAATTACTTGAGAAAACAGAGTAAATTCTAATTGAGCTGGTATTTGTTTTCAAGGTAGACTTTGTCTTTGTTTCCTTGTGGGACTAACAGAGGCTTTTCTTTCCACTCCATATTCATAGGTAGCTTCTTTAAAGCTTAGGAGGGGATGTACACATGCATGAAAGAAAATACATAGGCATGAACAAATCAGAAATGCTCAGATCTGAGACATCTCAAATTTAAATAAACCTTATTCAGCTGCTGAAAATTTTGCTCCCTTAATGAAATTTCTGCTGCTTAGAACTACCAGCAAAGTCTCAAATGAGCTGCTGTAATTGCTGCCTTCTGAATCCTGTGGGTTTTAGAGGCAATGTGACATCTATTATTACGACAATATGACATTAGTTATTATTACCATTGTTCTGTGGTAAAAGGAACAGCAGGCTTGGTTTGGCTTTGAATGGCCAGATTAAGATTTTTTTACTGCAAAATCTCAGAGATTAGCGGGAAGATAAGATCCCTTACATGCTTTCCAAGCATGTCTTCAGGCTTTCCTAGCATGAAACAGTGATTCCATTGAGCTGGAGCTCTGAGAGTGATACAAAATTCCCAGTGCGGAGCAGCTTTGCCTGGAAAGGTGTGGAGAGTGTCTGCTGTAAAGTCACTACCACAGGAACACAGGCATTTCTGAACTTTTCTTGGCACAAATGTTGCAAGCATGTCTACCATTTGGTTCACCAAAACAGTGTCAAGGTGTAGTTTTTTGCAAAAGTCACTTTTCACATCTACAAACTCCTCTTGACTTTCTTCTCTTCCTGTCTGCAAACTCCTTTTGTCTTTCTTTTCTTCCTAATCTATTGTTGTGCATAAATTTCTGCTTTCATTTCTCTCCTTCTGTCTTCTGCATTTCAGCTGGGCTGTCAGTTTGAAAGCAAAAATATTGGCGTGCTCTTGCCCTACAGGAATTCACCTAGAACTGTCTATGGAAGATATTAAGTCAGGTTGCCTTTTTATCTTTGCCAGTTTTGCTCACAGCATGTGCCACCATTTCATGCTTCCACATGGAATCTTGCTGATCCTTTAATTTACCTCCCAGCCACACTGGCTCAGAAACATGTGGTGGGACAGGTAGGTATGCTTTTACAAGCAGCACCTTTGTATCTATCAGCAGGCTGGCAGGGCTCAGTCTGTCATCTCTTGACAGCTCTGATTTGGAGCTGTAAATTGATTTTAATTTTTAATTAATCGGGTGTAAATTGATTTTAATTTAAGGATGGGGCTAAAAGAAAAACCTGGGGCGAAACACACAGAGCTTAAATCCCTAAATACCTCCAGGTTTGCAAGATGAACACAATCTCTACTGAGAGCCAGCTGAGTTTTCTTGTCTGTGTCTTTTCATTATAGCAGATCTCTCTCAAAGGTGTCATTGGATCACATGGAATTTTTTCCTTTCAGTTTTCAGTTTTGGTGAGACACAACAGTAAACTGGACTCTATGCTGACATGTTATGATTCTTTTATAGTTGTGGTTGTGTATGATAACCAGTTTTATGGGTTGTTTATAAAGACCATAGAGCCAGCTGAAGTTTTCCTGAAGCCTTGTTTTCCAATGTTTAGGAGGTGTTGGTAAACTTACTTTGATATGAAGAGTTGACTGTTGTGTTAGTTGCTACAAAGAATGCTTTAAGCAATCTATCATCAGAACAAAGCTCAAAAAAAGCCAAAACCAGCTCTAAAAGTCACCACACCAGAAACAAACCACAAAAATACTGGAGGCCAATAAAAAATTGATTTCAAGTCAAAAGTTTGTAAAGGCCTGTCACAACTTCCTATTTATTTGAAAAAAATTTAGATCTACAGCTACCTATACCTGTATGACACTGCTTCAGTTCAAGTTCCCTGCAAAGCACAATATAGCTATTTAAAACAGAAAAAAGACTGTATAAAAATTAATAAACATTACAATACGTTACAGGAAACATCCTTTCGAAGCTTCTAAATAAAAGAATTTCCTTTTCTCATACTCAGTTGACATATCACACATTTCATCTAAGATGAAAGAACACACATCTTTGAAAAATAAAATGAACGTTACTAAATGAAATTTTCCAACAGTAAAATTGCTTGTGTTCCAGTAAGCTAGGATCTGAGTTTCATAACTTTTTTTCACAAGAATCTGGTCAAAAATTACTAAAGATATTCTGTATTTTTTAGACCAACGCATTCTTCTTGGCATAAAATATAAAGCAGCAGTGACAGTTTCTTATGCAACAAAAGGAAAAACTGTGAAAACAGAAGGCACTGGAGACTGAAGACAAGCTGAGAAAATCCCACCAGATCACTTGGAATACTGAGTCCCACCCAGCTGGAAGAACTCATTGCATCAGAAGGGAAACTTTTGGTGGATGTGATCGATTTTCCTTGATTTCAATAAAAGTTTGGTAGGAAAATTGTTGTCAACTGAATTTAAAATGTTAGTATAAAAAAAGTTTTTTCTTCCTAAATACAGAATGGCTTTTGATTGTCACACAGGTTTTAACTTTGAAAACAGTTCCTTTTGGTTGAAAATTCATTTTTGGAGTAAGCCTTTTCGTGCCTGTCAGTTTTCTATGTTAAGAGGAAAAATCAAAACACTTTCCTCTTGCTGTTCTTAATGAGACAGCCTTGATGACTGGAGATTCAAGAAAATCTTTAATGGTTATGAATAATAACCAGGAAGGTTACATCTTGGAATAACCTGAGTTCCTTGGTAAATAGCATCTTGGTTTAATGAAGTAGCACCAAGTGTTCATTCTCTTTACTTTTGAAAGAGTAAAACTCTTTCAAAAAGGATTTTATTGCAAAATAAGCACTAGTCCCTTCTCTGCTTTGTATTGTGATAGTCCAATATATGGCTGTCCTAAAAACAGGTTTGAACAGAAAAGAGGCTGAGTCTTGACTATGAGATCTGCAAAGTTTGCTTTTAAACACATGGACAAATGTAACTCTGTCCTGTTTTGAAAGAAGGTAAGTGAGGGGAAAATATCATGCTCTCTATACATTTAGATATGTATGTATGTGCATTTATTTATCTATTTTTAGTTCATTACAACAGGTCCCTATCTGGAAAAAACACACAAGGCACAGAAATGATTATGCATATTAAAAAGTTCCCTGTACAAACATGCAATGTGGAAAAAATGGAGGTTATTAACTTTAGGCTGGAGTTTTGCAGGTGGCTGGAAATATATGTAAAGGAGATTAAAGCATATAACTGTTTATTTCAGAAAAGCTTTGCTTAGTATGTAATAGCTTAGTCTTGTATTGCAGTGTTTGAGTGTTCAGACTGGTTTGATAAGGGCAGAGCTCCACTGACAAATGAACAACACAGCACAATGCAGTGACAGCTACTGAAATATTTGTCCATCTGCTGACCCAGGGACACCCTTGTGTTTAGAAGGCTGGCAGCTCCTGACTCTCTGATTAAAATTATGCTGACTGCTTTGAATTGGACTCACTCATTTCCCCTGAAAATTGTACACAGTGACTAGAAAGGTGACAAGTCACTGCTGTAGCTTGAACAGTAAGTCCTAGCCAAGGATAACGACAGCAATAACTGGCTGATAAGAGAATCTTCCACATAAATAAGAGTAACATAATCAACAGTGCTGTCACACCTACTTACATAGTTTCCTGCATTTCAGAGCCTAAGATAAGCAGAACAGAAATAAAAAGCAATCATGTTTACTCCCATGCTCCACACTAAACATCTGTCATCCAATGTCCTTGTTTCTCTGCTATTGGTTTTACATGATGGTATAGTAATTACTCGAGCAGTGCTCCTCTGAAGAATTGCTACTCGGCATCTTTGAGGCCAAGAGAATAACAGGGATTTACAAACAGATGAGAAGTTTACATAAGTAGAAAGATACTGTCAAGTCATGTACATAAGCCATACCTGTATGAAATATTAATCCGTATGTTTTCAGATGTAAATAAAATATCAGATAACAGCAGCAAGAAAATTACCTTTCGATTTTTACATTGCTCTTTTTGAAATATTCACCTAAATTTGATTCTGACCGGTGTCAGAGATAAATAGCATAACTGAATTGCTCTGTGTTTCAATGTGGTGATTTGATGCTCCTATCACCTTTTTTTTTTTATCAGCAGAAACATGATTATTACCATTCATGTCTCAGTGCTGGATCTATAACATGTCGAAAGAAGAAGAGAGCACTGACACATGGTGTGGGTCAAAACCAAATATTTCACTGGGGATAGAAAGAAAACCTGGCATTTTGCAGCATTCAAGGAATTTGGAAGTAGTTTTTTTAAATATATGTATATATAAAATATTCCTTTTTTACCAACGGCATCAGAAAGAGACAAATGGGGAGAGATTGCTGGGCCAGCAGGTTACATAGCCTGCTTGAGGAATGTATTGCTTCTGTTCCAGAGTCACCAAGTGTCTCTCCAGTTGCTCGTTTCCAGATGTTTGAGCCATTCACATTACCTTCACTCAGGACAGTGAAGTGAGCATTTGTGAGTTCTGATGCAATTTAATACTGTATGTAGCATATACAGGCAGGATCTAAATATGAGAGGGACAGCAGTTTATTGTGAGGATCATCCTGAAATCTTGTTCAAGCTGATCAAGAGACTTCAACTGATTCTGCAGGAATTTAAATCTAGACACTAGAGTTGGGAGTGAAAGATCCTTGGTCCTTCCTAAGTGATGAAGCACAGATAGAAGTGACCATGTTGGTACTGAGCTCCTTCAATTCTTCCAGACCAGTCTGAGGCTGCATTTTAGTGACATAATATTACTGCATTGTGCTGATACCCTACCTAACTTCATACAAATGTTCTGTCTGAATTACAAATATCTCCTCTTGATATCTCTGTCTCTCAGCATCTTGACTGAGCCTGTTCTGGGCTGATTGTGCATTCCTTCAGTTTATGCAGTTGGACTCAAGGCCAGTTCATAACTGATAGATAAATGTCAACAAATGGAAGAAATTCTTATTATAATATCAGTTTCTGCCCCACATCTGTTTCCTCCATGTTTTGTTACAGATCTAATTTTGCATGTGGCTCTGGTATGAGGAGACAGATAATTTTTCACAGTCTTACTGCAAATGGGTTGACAATGATCTCTACCTATAAGCTTCAACAGAATCTACATAAAATTAACAAAATTTCATTAACATAGGTAAGAAATTTCTAGAACATTTTCCTTTGAAAAACAAACCCACGGAATAGTGGTTCATAGGAATTACATCATTATTCATTGATCTCTACTGAATGGTAAAAAAAGTAACATGCTGTAGGTCTCTTCCAGATGAGTCTTTATTAGTTACACTGTAGAACAACTCTCAATTTTCAGTTTGCTTCCAGTAGCATTGTACAATTTATGCTTGAGAAGAAGAAGAAATTAAAACAGGCAGAAAAAAAAGGAAGAGAATGTGTCAGACAATAACAAGGAAAATACCTCCTTCCAGGTCCTAAGGAACTTGTTTGCATAGCAACTTTTCAATATCTGAAGAACATACAAGGGAGCCAGAGAGGAGCTCTTTATTAGGAACTGCAATGACCAGACAAGGGGTAATGGGTTTAAACTGAAGGAAGGAAAGTCTAGGTTGGACGGGAGACAAAAGTTTTTTCCTGTCAGGGTGGTGAGACACTGGCACAGGTTGCCCAGGGATGTGGTGGCTGCCCCAACCCTGGCAGTGCTCAAGGCCAGGCTGGATGAGGCCTTGAGCAACCTGGTCTAGTGAGGAGGTGTTCCTGCCCAGGGCAGGGAGTTGGGACTAGATGATCTGTAAGGTTCATTCCAACCCCTAAATCCTATGATTCTATGAAAGACACCTTCTCTATTAACAGACCAACCTTTCAGAAGTGAAGAGATGCTGGGAAGTCAGTATGAGGCCCTGGTGTCAAAGGAGATCAGAAAACTTTGTTTTGGTAGGGTTGGAGCTGTCAAGAAATCAGAAGCTGAAATTAAACTGAGTTAGGGATTTGTGAGAACCTAAAATTCCAGCACCGTGGGAGACACTTTATATTTTCCATCCCAGTTGCACTTGCAAGATATCAGCAGATGCTTACAGATGAATGACTGCATGTATAACATAAGTACTCTCAGATTTAAAATTATCTGTCCATGGATAGAACCCATTTTAACTTCACTCAAGGGAACATTTCCCTCTCTAAGATTCAGATGCAGAAGGAAGCCATGCTTAGGCATCTGTGTTTAAATCACCAGTCTTTTGCAAATAATCAAAATGCAGAAGGAAGGAGTGAGATAAGCACCAGAAAAATCCACAGCAACGGATAGTTTCATCCCCTTTTCAGCTGGGTGAAATCTGGATTGCTGGATTCAGCCAGCAGTGTTAGTTACTTTTTTCCTAAATGGCTGCTGAACAATATAATTACTACACCTCTGAAAATAGAAGAAAAAAAAGCTGGTGTTTTTTTAGTTACTTAAGCACAAGACATTGTTAAGTGTTCTCAACAGCAAACAACTTTGCTCTAACCACAAAACCCTTGTACTTCATTGGATTGTACAAATAAGTGGCTAACACTGTCCATCTGCTCTTCTATCTGGCAGCAATGACCAGATTCACAGAAGGGCAATGTCTCCAAACTTCATACACTCTTCAAGTACAGATTCTTTTCACTACTAGTTTTATTTGCTCTCTTTTTATTCCTTAGTTCTTCTTTGATCTTTAGGTGTTGATAGTTTTGTGTATGATAAAAAATAAACTCATCATTCTTGTTTGTTTTTCTCTCAGCAATTGTTTGGACATTTTATTTTAAACACTTCTGCTAACCCTTGATATTACTTATTCATAATCACTGCTAAAGTGCTAGCACTGGGTTTTCTTCCTAAAAAAAAATCCCTAAATCTTGATGTCTGTTGGGTTTTTTCTCCATTGCATTTCAGTTGAAAAATGTCCTGTGTGTCTAAGAGTCATTTATCACAGCAGAGTTTGTATCTGCTTATTCACTTTCCCCTCCCTTTGTGCAGCTTCTTCTGGAGTGAATGCCTGACTCAAAGGGATCACTAGGAGTATTATCCTTCATGTTTTTTGAATCAAAACTTAGCCCTAAATTTTGTTTCTCTTAGAATTTGTTTCGTGTGCAGTTCTATCCATATCCAGAATAACTTGGAGCAACTATATGTTGGCCATGCTTGATTGAGGGAATGATGTGCTTCTAAGAAGAAATCTAGTGAATATATTTTAAAATTCTAATCTGTCTTTTAAAATTTTTCCCTTTAGATCTTTTTTCTCTGTGCACTCTGCCTTACTAAATACAGCTTCAGAAGTAGATCATCATCCCTACTACCTATTATTTGCATGAATTTCCTTTATGGACTGGAATTTATTAAAAATGGATGTGTGTATGGATGTTATAACAAATAGCTATGCCAATAACATCACAAGTTCTATACACACTGTTTATATACCCAGGCAGATCTATACCAAATCTCAGAAATTACTCATAAAGTTTTTGCTCCTTAGATGACTTTTGAATTGAGAGCAGTGATGGCTGTACCTCCAAACCAACTTCAATTTCCATATGAATGTTCTCCTGAACAGCCTTCTCAAAAGGATGGGATGAAAAGCTAATTGGATCCATACTACCATTTTCCCTGATAATTTCAATTCAAGGTCCTAGTACAAAACCCTCAAAAACTCATCTCTCACTGCTGTTCAGCCACTATATCTTCTTTTTTATCCCAAGCACATTATAAATTTAGGGGGACAATAATGACAGGAAAAATAGGAGTTAGCTGAATATTACAAGTCTTTTAAAATATTTGGCTCAAAAAGGTTTCCAGCTTTGTGAGGACAGTCTATTTATTTACTCTTAAATTCCTCCCTCTATTGGTTTATTCTGCCATTCCAGTGGCACCCTGGAATGTAGTTCATAAAACCACCAGCAGAGTTTTATGCAAGTGCTGGCAGCAGAAAAAATAAACTTTCTACTTTCTCTGCTGTGTTTCTCAAGAAAGAGGCTGTGAGTGACACAAGAATGGTTTACATATAAATAATTTCAATTTTACAGTTAAACTGGCATGTAGGCACTGGGGTGAGAAAGGCTGAAGAAGGAAATATACAAAATAAAGACAGGGGGAAAATATTTTTCTGATGGTGATAATGAATATCCTACTTGAACAAAAAAACCCCACAGTTAGGAAAAAACATAGTGTTACAGGAAAGACTGATCAAGAGTTGCACATCCTTAAAAAACCAATACTGATACTGTTGTGGCCACTACATTGTGAAAGCAGAGATAAAACAGGAGCAATAAATGTGAGACTTATAAAATAAGTCTCTAAAACTTCAGGTTCTAAAAGGTTCAAACTGGCCTTGATGCAGTAAGAGAGGCAGTTTGTTAAGCTGTGCCAGCCCCTTACTAGGAGACCCTTCAGAGGCCTCAAGGAATTCCTCTTCTCTTTCACAAGGGTGTGATTTTGAGCAACTCCAGTGGATATACAGGGCTTTGTGGAGTGTATAATGGGTGCAAGGGAAACAAGGACATTGCCAAACAATAAAACTCTTTAAAAGAGGTGATCAGGTTGGAGTCCAAAGCAGTCAGAAGAACACTAGCAAAGTCGGCTCTAACACTAAAAATCACTATTGTAAATCACGTGGTATTACAGTGACTGGCTGGTCTTCAAGGGTTTTATTGGCATGGCACAGCTTATATCAAAGCTGGTAGGTTGGTTTCCTCTTATCAATCTTGAAAAGTTATTGATGGGATGAATTCTAAATAATTTTGAGGTTTTTGCCTAGTAAACATTCATACACCTCTGAACCACAGTTAAAATTTCATGCCTTTAGCCTGTGTTTTAAGCACATTTCGAAGACAAAATCTAAATTTTCAATGTCAGCTACTTCACACTTCATAAGAAAAACTGTGAGTAAATGGCAGAAGAAAGAATTCCAGAAATACAAGGAAAAAGAACAAATTGTGTTGCTTATGAACTATTTTTCCTTGCAGTGGACCAGAGCACAAGAAGCTTTATGAAATACAGAACAAGTTGTTGCCTAGAGGAATGTGTGGTTCAAGAAATCTCCTAATGCTAATTTTCAGGTCCAGCTTGCACAATATTTACATTGAGATGAGCAAAGTAATGAGAATAAAAGATAGAAGTAGGTGACCAGCAAACCCTGAGGGGTTCCTCTGTCCTGTCTCTCCTTCCAAAGAGCTGCTGCCTTATGTTTCCCTGCCAAGACTGAGTGTGTTTCCTGTCCTGGGAGGTAAAACACACCTGGCTAAAAGCAAGGTGGGAATCTTTTGCTAGTAAATAGTCTTTAAAGTCTTCCCAGGCTGTGTATTGTATGATAGCAATGTTCTACAATAGTTCTTTAACAAATCCCACTAAGAAATAATGCTATTCTATCCCTAGGAAAGCTTTTCACCAGTTTGTGCAGCTTTTAACAAGCACTGACTGTTTACAACTTTGGCATGCACTGGCCTGGGTCCAAATAACTGAAATCCCACAGGATGCACAGGCTGTCATTTTTCATAAGCCTGAGTAAGAGAAATAAAAATGTCTGTATCTTCTTCTTCAAACTGGTTTCAAAATTTAAAGCCTAAGGGAAAACGGCATAATTATACTCCCTTTCAGTGTCCAGTGGTCTTGAACATACATAAGACCTCGTGTAGCAAGCATTTAAAATATGTGATAACTGTGGTTAAGAGCAGAATTTCAGTAAAGAGCTTTCAGCACTTCATTAAGTTTTCTTCATTTATTTCATAAGAACATTAAAAGATTATATTCTCAGAAAAATGGTTGATCAAATTGTCTCTTTGGCAAAGAAAGAGCTCTATCTAACATTTTTCACTGTAACATTTCTAAAAATAATAAGAAGAAGCATGCTTTATTCAACTAAACTATCTTGTTCTAAAAAAACCTTCAAGTGTCTAGGAAAGGCATTTTATGCAAGTTTATTAAGAAACTGATTTTCTGATATTCAAAATCAATCAACTTCTGTGGATTTAACCACAACAAAAGGTGCATTTCTGTCAAACATTTCAAACACGCATGCCTGATTTGTTCTGTGTATTTAGTTTAATACTAGTGGTTTGGAGACTCAGCAGAATAACTTGGCACTGCTACATATTCAGTTGCTATAACAATTGTTTTTCATTATAATTGAGCTTGCCTGTTCCCTTGCAGACTGTGTTCCCGATTCATGCTTTTACTGTGCCCAAGTCTCACATTGCAACAGTCAAAGGTTAACTGCATTTCCAATTATTGATATTCTTGATCCTTGACAAGATGCCTTCCTTAGGCAAACACAGGGCACAAGGTGCACCACAGGACCAGCTGAGAACAAACAGGAGCAGGCAGTTTGGTATGAAGGTCATGTCAGGTGAGGTAGGACTGCTCTGCTGCAAAGTTTGAGCCCTTATGTTCTCATGGAAAAACCACTCAGCCTTTAAGCTCTTGAAAAACCTGCTTCTACACATCAGCAGTGAGCAGCTGAAGGATAGCAGCTAAATGTGCCAAGGATCTCCTTTGCATTTAGCTTGCCCCATCCTCACCACAGTACTTGGGAGGGAGGATGAGGTGATATGGATGAGACATTGAACATGGGTTTCATTTTCTGTGACACCCAACTGGAGGAGCATCCCACTGAAAATAAGTAAAGAGAGAGAAGAAAAGAATTTGTCTCCCAGCAAAACATCTTATTTTATTGTGCCTTTGATTCTTAAAAGTGTTCCATATTTGCCCATTTCGGGAGGAGGAGACTATTTTGTGTAGTTTATTCTCCTCCTCCTTATTACTGATTTGCAAATTAAGCCTTTAGAAGGCACTAATAGACTGAGATTTGGGAGCAGATTTGGAGCTTGTAGGACAGAAACGTGTTGTCCAAGTATCTCATTTTTCCCCAATTTGAAATGGTTTCACTTGTGGTAAGAACTTAGAATGAGATGAATGACTGAAGCAAGAAGTGCAGGCATGGGAAAGATGGTCTTATATTGAAATACTTTGACTCCAAACAAAAATGAAATCTGTGCTCCACAGTTGTCATTGTCTTACCTGGGAATTTAGACTGTAATACTTCTAGGGCAGTTTAACTTCAATTTGTCCTAGTAGTCACTACAATAACAACTAGAATAACCATTGCAGTAAGTAATCTTCAGAGTATTGAGGACAAAGGTTTAAATAGATAAAAATGAACCATTTTGCAGAATGAACAATTCAGTGTTTAGTGTATCAAGAATATCTGACATGTGTGAGCTCTAATGACAATTTTGAACAAAATATCAGGGACGTTTTGTGCCAAATGTTGTCTACAGAAGACAAAGCTCACACTAATGATATTTGTTGCTAGTACTGTGCATGAAAAAAGGAACAAACAAAACAAAACAAAACAAAACAAAAAGCTTCACTGTTCTCCAAGCAAGGAACGTAGGAGAAGATATTTGATCACTTCAGACGTATTTAATCTGGAATATGTCCCTGCAATATAATCTCCATAGGAACAGAGATAAAATAACTACAGAAAAATGTCAAAAGAAGTGGACACATATATACGAACATATAAGGCAAATATGAGGTGTAGGTATGTATGGATAATGGAGTACTGTGTCCCTATCTGAAAACCTTGTATTTTAGGATTGAAAATATTTTCTCTTAAATGGTAAAAATAATCCAGCCCAAAACTAATATTTTTCTGCTTTTGTATTTCATCAGAAAATGGCATTTTCAGGCCATCCAATGGAGCTGGTAGCACATATATGAGTAAGCAGTTTGAGAAGAATCTAAGAATATATAGTTAAAGGCAAAGTCTTTCAAGAATATTCAGCAGTAATATTGCTTATTGCTTTGCAGTGGATCTAAATGCAGCTACTCAGCTCTCCTCAGTACACCACTGCACTAAAGCAATTATATCACCTAATGAGCTTTTGAATCAAAAGTCAAAGGTTTACTGAAGACAACAACAAAGAAAATGGAAACTTCACTGGTGACTTTTGTATCCTTTTTCTAATTTATATTTCCTCAGCAAAGTTTTTGAAAGTAATGAACATACTATGGCAGTATTTTGAATCACCCATCTGGATGGATTTTGTTGTGTGGGTTTTCTCAGAACTACTCATTTAACTCTCCACCACAGCAGCACTGTGCATATGTCTTGCTGACAAGAAATTTCCATTACTGTTTTTAGAGAATAGCCGTGAATGACCTCAAAGTCTCATTTCTGTGTGATAATACTGTTTGTATGTCTCCTATTAAACTCACAGAGATAGAGGTCTGGTTCTTTCATGTGGATTAATTTCCATTTATCAACCCTGAACATCACCTGATCTTCACCCAGTCATTCAGCACCATGAATTTCCTGTATCTCTGCAATAGTTCAGCTTTAGAATTAACTTTGCTGAATAATTTCATAAACTCTGCAAAATTAGTTCCCTTTTTTAGTAGTTAGTGACTATCCTGAGCATGAGAGGTCCTACTACATATCTTATGAGACTCTCAATAATATAAAATGTTCATATACTAGTATACATGGTTACAATAGGACAGAGACAAAAATTATTTTGGTTCATCGAAGGAAAAACTTCAGCAGTTTTTGCTGTAAGCCCTTGACAACCCTTTTTTCTTAAGCACAAGTATACTGGATTGATAGGTTCACCTATCCAGGAAACTGCCATCTTCACAGAATACTTACAGTTTCACAAGACATTCCTGTGACTCATCCCAAATCTATAATTTCACCCATATATTTTAATTCCATTTCTCATTACAGTCCCTTGCCAATCTGGCTGCTGCAAAAGTCAAAATTAACTGGTTAGTATTTCCCAAGATGACCTGAGTTACCCTTTGAGACACTAATGGTACCATATTAACCATTTTTTTTATTGCCCTGATTCTGAGGCTTAGTCAAGCACCAGGTAGGTTATTTGTTCAATAGTTTGACAAGTCTATAATTCTATGACTCTATGAAGCTCAGAGATCTGAATTTCCTTTTAAAAAATCGCTGCTCTCAGAGGTTTGCATTCAGTTTATTGACTTCTAAAATGCCTGCTGTTTATAATTCTGACTGACACAATTTTCCACTATCCTCATCTCTGCTTTTCTGCAACAAATTTACCACTTTTATATGGAATAAATGAGGACCAAAGCTTTTCTTCTTCATTGTTTATTCATTCTACTGACACTGGCAAGGTGCCTCTTAGAAGTTTGAAGAAGTGTTGATTATTAGAGTTTATTTCTTCACCAAGTTGATCCTATCTTTCTTTTTTTTTGGCCACTTGCTATTCATTAGTATGTGATTTGCTACAATCTGTTATCTTCTCCTCAAGTTGCTACTACTGCCACTTTTAAGGATGTGGGGTGTTTTTTCACTTCTAATAGCTTTTTTTACTCTTCTCTTCAGCTATACCAGCTCTAACGTGTGCTCTTGGGCCTCTTAGGCCCTAAGTTTCTAGTATAATGTGTTTTAATAGCATTTTGCCTCATTATCTCCTCATTTTAAATGTCTTTTTAACAAACTTCCTCATTTTAGGGTAGCTTTTTCCTTTCCAACGTTTTATTCTACTGTGAAGGATATCCTTTGTTTTCCCTCACAGTGCCACTGTTAAATCTATATACCTCCTGGTCACTGACATTGGGCAGCTTTTCTATATGTACATTCTGAGCCTCCAGTTCTGGAACCTGCTCAGAGCTAATAATTACTTGTCCTCTTGTGGGGTTGCTGAGTGTTTGCCCTAAAAGCAGGCATTAATGGGGTGATTGCATCTTGAAATTAAATTTACCCAGGGTATATGAGATATCTGATGTCTCCCAGAGCTGTTCTCTGCTTTCTGCCCTGATTTGCCTCCTTCCAAAATGATTTCAGCACAACTCTCAGACCTCACTCCCACTGACAAACCTGAGGGAGGAAGGCAAACTCTGTTTAGAACCATTAATCTTGTAAAGTTCTCTACAAATCATCTCCACAAAGGTAGAAGTCAGAAACAGAGTAGGTTTGGAGAGTGTTGCTAACTGATGGGGACAGGATCCTCCTATCAGAAGAGGAAGCCCAGGAATACTTCCTAGGTAGAAGTATAAAGCACTGTGAGCTTCCTCTCAGCTAGACACAATACAGAAATTTTAAGCAAACCCAAGACACTCAAGTGTCAGCTAGTCAAACTAATTGCATTAGTCAATAAGGTACATTGTGGAAGCAGGAAATAAACCTTTTTTATTGTGTTTTCTCTTCACCACTATAAAATAATCAGATTGATGAATGCAAACGGAACACGTATCTTTTTCTTTACAAGACTTTGTGTGAACCTGTCTCTTGCCGATTGGCATTGATCTTCTTAACTTGCTGTTTCCGTTCTAACAATGAACTAATAGAATCTGACACATAATTTGCTGAAATAATTTTTTCATTAGACTGCACCAGACCTAATCAATACCTTAAGATAGTCAGCAGTTCATTCTTCGTAATGATACCTAGAAATGTTGTCACGTGCCTGAAGATCTTCATTTATATCTTTATAAAAATAAACTTGTCTGCAAAATAAACATACTTTAGAGAATGTTTTGATGTTGAAGTTGCTGCGAAGTTAAGTGGTATTTGGATAGAAATATGTGCTAGATGATAAATTGCTTTGAAACAGTGACAATATTTGCTCTGGTTTTGAATTGTTGTTTTTTTTGAGGCAGAAGTGAGATGCAGCTGCTTTCAGAGGCAAGCTAAGCCACATTTATATCAAATCCAAGAAAAAAGAGTAGGCAATCTAGCATAACAACATTATCTTTCTGACCTGGGCCTCCAAACGTTTTTCATGGTTGTAATTGCACCATATTTGAAAAAGTTGTCTCACCAAATCATCAGTTTGATCTTTCAAGTAAAAGATCAGCACAGGCCTATGCACAATTGCAAACACTTTCCATTATGTAACTTCTCCCCTTCTGTTTTCAGGGGTTTCATTTATACCACACCTTTCCCTTTGTATTTGTTTGCCTGTAATTCTGTCTTTTGTTTTACAGTCAGCTTGTAAGATTTGCAGGGACAGAAATCATTCTTCATTCTGAATCTGGGCAGTGTCTCACTCAAAGGGGTCAAAGTCTAGGACTGGAAACATTAGTTGCATGGTGCAAAGCCACCAGACCTTCAAGCACTCTCACCTTCAGATATTTTCAGTCACCTCAGGGGTGAGTGGGACAAGATTAACAGAGGTCACTCAGTGTGTTCAGTTGGGAACTGATTCCTATAAGCAAATGGTGGTATTTGTTTCCAGATTCTGTGAATTGCTTCCTGGCTGCTACTGGCCTTTTTACCTAGATCTAAAGTGACTACAGAGGAATCCTAAACAGGCTCAGTATATGTAGACATAGATCTATGCAGACACTTATGAATGTAGGTCCTCACATTCAGCTGAGTAAATGTCACACTTTATCTTTGTTAATCTCTGCCTGCCAATGTAGACAGTTCACTTTCTTTAATTTTGAACCTGTCAGAATAATGAGAGTTCAGTTGTTCTGCTCCACTATCCCAAATTAATGAGGAAAGACCCACCATAAGAAGGACATAGACCTGTTGGAGTGGGTCCAGTGGTCACCCCAAAGATGGTCAGAGGGATGGACACCTCTCCTATAGAGACAGGCTGAGAGAGTTGGAGAGGCAAAGAAAGCATTAAGCACCGCAGCCTTTTCCTCATCCTTGGTGACAATATTCCTTCCCCTATCCAATAAAGGATAGAGATTTTCCTTGGCCCTCCTTTTACTGCTAAAATATTTATAAAAGCAGTTTCTGTTATCTTTTACAGCAGTGGCCATGCAGAATCTGTGTGTTTATAACACTAGATAACACCAATGCATAAATAGATAAATTTAAAAAGTAAATCAACAGTCTGGCAGTCTTGAACATGAATGCATATAGTGGTAGATGTGAAGTGTGCTGGTTGAGATTTCCCCAAAAAAATCAAAATAACATAAAAACAGCCTCTGTAGTTACTTTGGCAGTGAGACACAAATGGATATCTAAAAGCCTCTAAGCAAAATGAAGAAGCTTATAATTCATTCTGAATGTAACCAAATGACAGTTGCAGGCTACACTAAGCCACTAATAACCTCACAAAAGTATGAAAAAATTCGAAAACTGAAAACCATTAGGGGAGTCATCTGAGTAAGAAACACCAGGTATACAGAAAGAAACTTGTAAACATAAAATTTCATGGGAATTTGAGAAAATCTAGAGAGAAACCTAGCTCTAAGGGAGGGCTAGTAACACAAAGGCTAGTACTTCCCACTTTATTCTGTATTTTCTCCTCAATAACAGAAATCCATCCTCTTCTAATTCTACTCCTGTGTTCACTATACTGTTTCCATGACAGAGAAGTAGACATTTTGATCAGTTCTGCCCAGAATTATTGTTTCCCCCTCTGAAATCAAACCATTACTTTTAAAATTCAATGCTAATAAAGAAATTAGATTAACTGCTATTAAGTGAATTCAAGCAGCATGAGGCTCAAGAGCAGCCTTGCAGATCAATTGCTTTCTCTTCTGGGTATTCAATTGGACTTGTATCATCAAAGCACCAGTACCCACAGCACTGCCAAAAGTCACAGGATTTATCTTCAGTTTATTATTACTGCTATTTTTGTATAGCTCCTGAAATAGTTTATTGGAAAGTTTCAACAGGCAACCACAACCCCCCAATGGCCCTAAATGGCTTAGGTCTTAAGTAGTCTTACAAACTGTCAAAAAGAAAAATATCTAAGGTCAGTGTCTTTTTTTAAAAAATAGAGACTTCCTCACATCTTCAAATAAAGCAGCAGCCACTATTTAAATAGCAAAGTTTCAGACTTCATTTTGGATCTTGAAAATGCAAAACTTTAAATTTATAGACTAATGTAACCCAAACAACGCATTCACTTATTGGCAGCTTTCCTTTGGCTACAAGAAATTAGACCCTTTATCGGAAGTATCCTAATTTTGAGGCAGGTCAACCATGAGAAACTAATGTTTCTCATTCTGTTTAATATATTATGTTTGCAGCAAGCTAGATTTCAGAGATGTTCAGGCAAAAGGCATCATTAAAGAATAAAAGGAAAGGGAAAATTACTGTAATATTATTTAAGTCTGCACAAAATTGTAAGATTCTAAATGTTCCTTTTATTTCAAAGGGAAATATCAAAAATTCCCCTCAAGTTCAGTGGAATACTCACATCAAATCCCTTTGCGTTCCTCAACAGGCATGGGTTGCACCTCAAGGATTGTATGTGTGTGTGGATGTGTTTGCCTCCTTGACATCAGCGATGGTCTTTCCAGTATTGCAAACTTGAGGGTTCATAAGCTTGGAGAGGTCTCCCACTCAGAGGGAGCTACTGGCACAGGCTGCTGTGGTCCACAACAGCTCAAAGAGCTTCACTTTGAGACACTCTTTATAGGGTCTCAAGACAATTGGCTTCATACATCAGCAAGTTTCCATCCTGGCCATAACCCAAATTGGTTATGGACTTATTTTTTCCAAAAAGTCCAGTGACAATGGTACCACTCAGGCCACAGTTCGGGTGAATGATTTACCAAGGCTAGCAAGAATAACTGCTTATCCTTTGTTCACCACCTTGGCTGGGCAGATGGTGTTCCTGTTATGGTCAGTTGTTGTTACCACCTTTAATGTGCAAGAGCTCCTGGTATGGTTAGGGTCAGTTCACTGACCAAACAGTGCACCACCACAATGCAAAACTCTTAATGGAAATGGACCCAAAAATGTGTCTCTGGATGCAATTTCTAGAAAAACTGACAGAAAAAGAAAGAAGAGAGTAGAGCAACCTGATAGGAGAAGCAGTCAGCAAGTAAATAACCCTCCTGCAGGGCTGATTAAGAAGAAATTGCTTTATTAAAACTATGTAATCTAAAATGAATTACTGTAATTTTAACACTACTTGCAAGACTTAAAAACCTTTACTGAATTAGTTTATGCAGTCTATGTATTGCATAATATTTGTAATTACATGTCTCTGTGGAACTTCTTAACCTTTATGGAAACTATTAAAACAAGCCATGTGAAATAAAATTTTGACATTGGACCTTTGTACACTTGTTATGCCACAGTATGTACCAAAGTCATCATTCTGAAGACAAAAGGGTAAGGATTTAGCTCATTCAGGAACCAAAGGAAGTCATGAGTAATTTCAATGGTAAATTAACACATAAAATCAGTGTACAGTAGTTGCATATAGTTATGGGAAGATGTCCACAAAAAGAAAGTTCAGTAAAGTCTAAAAGGGTAAGCAGAAGTCTCACCATATGAAGAAAAGAGAGACCAAAGCCTTGCAGCATCAGGACATCTATTTCTTTGATCATAAATTAAGAAATACAGTGTATTGCTTTGAAAAAAAACCCTTGCATTTGAATAATCTTGGATATCACAATTAATCTCATTTTCTCATACATGGAATAAAAATAAGTACATTCTTGCTTTTGGAAATGTCTAGATAAAAAATGTTGCAGTCAGAAACAGGATCTGGTTTTCCTTTCCCTGTGCATTTTTTTTTTGCTTTTTTTCACCTTTTTAAACTTTTTTTCACCTTTTTTCTTTTTTTCATGGGTACTATTTTACTTTTGTAAAACACATAAAAAGGTACCTGTTATGCCTCCGCATAAATCAGAAAAAATCTTGAAACTGTAAATTCCTTCCAAAATAAAAGTCCTTGTTTTCTTATTTAGTCCTAATCTCTCTTATACACATGTACTAAATTATTTTTATATGTTCTGTTTAGTTTGATGAACAAACTTGGAATGAATAACAAAGATGTTCTTAATTAAGGGCTGTATTTTCATTGAATTAGTGTATGGTTTAGTTGCCTAGATGAGGCATAGACAGCATGTTAATAAAATGTTTTATCATCAAAAAATAGTAAGAAACACTCCCCTATTTTTCTAATGCCAAGAAATTGAAACTCTGAGGTCTCTCTTCACCAGGCTACCCAGTAGCCTGAGTGAGATTCAGCTTCATGTGTAGACTCTAGTTAATCTCTCTGGACTACTCCAGATGAAATTGAGATGTCTACATGTGAGTTAAAGGTTTAAAGCTCCCATTATAGCTGCTGGAGTCTAAAAATCTCAACCATATACAGGTAGGTGCCTACTGTGAGCAGGATTCCACACACAAGTTATTCAGGAACCTGTTCCTTCTTTCCTTTTCAATTGAAATACAACCAGTGTCAAGCTTAAAGTCACATTTAAATATATTTTTGTCATTCATGTTCAGTAGTTTTATTCTCTGGTGAGACAACACTTCAAGTAGCTACCTACCTAAATGGTTGCGCTAAAAACGAGATGTGCAGGTGTTCACAAACTTCCCAACTCAGAGGAAAGTAGGACTAAAAGAGCAGCTTCTGCAGCCTTGTTAGGCACTCTTTGCTGGTCTCAAGAATAAAGATACAAGCACTAGATTTGATGCTGACACTGGCACCTGCTCAGTAGTTTCAGCAGTTTTCTGAGACTATGCCTGCAAATTCTCACATAGATGCTGATGGCAATGTGTAAGAGCAGCAGTAGCTTACAGTTATTGCCTGAGGATGCTTTTGAGCTACCTTAATTATAGGACTTACAACAAATTCACAACTAGTCCCCAGTTAGTCAACCAGCTCCTCACATTTGAAGTGTTATTGCTTTTCTAACCTTCCTGCTGGGTCCCAGTCACTAGGCAGAACCAGTACCCTGGGCAGCTATGGAGAATCTGTTTATCCAGTGCTGTAAGAGATGTTTGCCAGAGCAGTGCTATTCAATAAGCTGTGTAAGCATGTTTTTGGAATTCACCACATTAATCACGTTGCATTCTGTTCCTAGGGCAGAACACTACAGGGGTGGTTATGGAATCAATTTTGACAAAGGGGACAAAGTTCAGGCTCAAAAACTCCAAAATGTTAGCATTTCCCAAGAACATTTGCTTAGGCAGCTTTTTCCCTTACACTCCAAATCTAACAGAAAAACATGGATGTTTTGGGAAAGAAAACTCAAAATAAACTTCATTTGATTCAGCTATTACATTAATGAACTCCAGATAAGCTGAATTTGAAGCTTGCAGGCTTTATGTTAATCTTTTTGAGAGGACCCAGACCCTTCTGCTCTTTCAGCAGACAGAATGAACATATAAAATAATAAAGACCAATTCACCTTGTCAGGGTGGGGAACAGGTTCAAGCTCTGCCACTGTCCACAGTTCTGTAATGTACCTAAGAATCACAGTATTATCCATTCCACCCAATTCTGTTGGCATTGCAAATTGTAGTGACTTACAGCACTCAAAACAAAGATGAAATTTCTAAAGCTGAATAATCAATAATAATCACAAAGAGGATTTCATAAGGCTTTAAAAAAAAACTTCTGAATTTAAAATGCTCTTTTTTAAACCTGGATTCTGTAAAGGAAATTCTGTTATATCAAATTTATTCATTCACTTAAAATGCCCAAGATCTGCCAAACTATGAATTAATAACCATAGCTAGTATTTTATGTCAAATCAATCTCACCACTTTCCCTCCCAGGGGAGAATTTGTGATATTTTGTTATCTGCTTCAAGGGATTTCAGTGGACTTCAAGCGTGTAAGTTCAGCAGTGGATGTTTTGAAGTCTACATTGCCTTTCTCAGCAAGGTGATAGTGGAGTCTGTGGCATCCATTTATTTGTGTTTGGGTATGGGGATCTCTGGGCTGTTACTGTGTGGGAACTAGTGGGAACAGCTCCAGTAGCTTCAATGAGTACAGGATCCAGCAATTAAGAAGAAAATAATACAGGAAAAATGCATATGACTTTGGGTAAAAGAGAAATAAACTGTATGTTTTATAGGCTGCAAAATGACGTAAAGAGACAACCAAGGAAGAATGAGGACAGTCCATCATCCAGGGCTGCATTTCAAAGACTGACCGATCCAAAGAGAGAGATAAATAGGACTTGGTTTTATTAGCACAGTCTGCACAGAGGAGCTACTTTTGGGTCTTCCCCTTTGACAAATGAAGGGCAAAGCGTCAGACCCACAAAACAAATTGGGGACAGTAAATCTCCTTTCACCCAAAATGACTGCTGGGCTCTGTTTAAAGGTAGGACTTGTGGTTTTGGGGGCTTTTTTCCCCTTGATGTCTATGTAACTTAAAGCATGGATATAGCTGTGGGAGCAGAGATGAGGAAAATCCCCAAAGTCTTGCTCATTCACAGGTTTCTACCAGAAAGAATGAGTTTCAGCAAAAGGAGGGATAGAGATGGTCCCCTACCTAGGACTGCCTACTGATTTCTTCCTTTACACATTATCTAGAGATAAGGTTTGTGATTTGAGCCCCTGAGACTGTAGCAAGCTGAGTTCAACCAAATTCCTCAACCTCCCTCATCATCACAGTACACCTGCTAATAACCCTCTGCAACCACATTTTCTTCACCACCACCCTCAAAACCACCTGGGATCCTCCCCAAACTGTTGTTCCCCAGTGAGTGACCTGAGGTTTCCCCTGCTGCTCTCCCACCCTACCAAGAAAACATCTTTTGACCCCACCAGCACAGGCACTAGTCCCTGAGAGAATAGGAGGAACTGCCTAAAAACACAGCACTGCAACCAAGAAAAACAATTTGGGATTTTTTATAACATACTTTAAAAGATCTGAAAGGATGTGCTTTGTGCTTATCTGCCTTCCAAATAACTATTGCCTGTTCCTCATTTGTGCACATTAACACAAGCTGGGGACACAACCTGGCATTACAAAGGACACTGGGGGATTATGAGCTGCTGTGGTTTGTAAAATGTAAATTTACATTTGAGGGCAGGCAGGGGACATCAGATATCTCTGTTTCCCCTGCAGGGGTTTTTGGAAATTGCATGATATCAGATCATGCAGTGGAAAATGCTTTTAGGCCTGGAGTATGAGGTAAGGAGTCAACTGAGCAATGCAGAATACAAAGGTGATAGACTTCTGAAAGACTGGATGGAGCCTGACTCACTAAGAGAGGGGTAATTTTTAAATCCTATTGGGTGTTTTATTGATGGCACTTTCATATTCACAGTTGAAGTCAATGACCTGGTAAGCATTTGATTTATTGTGAGTTTCAGTAATGAAAAAGAGCTATTCACTGCTCAGCTTTGGCAGATTTAGCTGAGGTTCCAGCAAGGGGTGACTGCAATGTACCTTCATGTACCTGAAAAAGGCTCAGATGGATTCCAGAGAAAATAGAGTTCATGTTTTTACTTTCAGTGTTGTTTTCTGAGCAGATAGGCAATAATCCTCAAAGAGCACTGACTGCAGGACAGAGGTTGTTTTGCCTGTCCTGAGCTGAGATGCTCTGCTGGGTTTTCCCTGCACCAAATAGTTTGTGGCAGGGCTGAGCAAGTGGAATCTTAAACAGGTTATATGAAGAGCTTCCTGCTTTGCTACAAGTAGAGGTACTGCTTCTACCCTCCTACATGTACATAGAGATGGAGGATGAGTCTACCAAGCAAAATGAAGGTATTATTCCAGCCCATCTGACTACTTTTATTGAAATAAAAGACACATAACAATATTTGAGTCTTAGTGCAAAACTGTTTTGCTGTGATCTAAGCTAATATGTTTTATTTTGCATTTGATATGCATTTTTATTTTGCATTTGATATGGGCTGAGCATATACCAGTACTCAGTCATAGCTGATTTTGTGAGAGCCCTGTGCAGCAGTGGCAGTAAAAGCTGCAGAGTGAGGGTGGCATGGCACACCTGAAAGGTTGTGCTCAGAGCACAGACATCCCCAGTCTCAGGGGGTTTGATTCTTGATGCTCAGCCAGTAATGAATCCCATCATATTCTCACCAACACACAATGTGGTGAAGACACCAGCTGTTCTTCAAGGTAGGCATCCACGTAATTGTTTGCCAGGTTAGGACAGTCTCCCCTGCAGGGTGGTGGGTACCACCACCTTCAGCTTTGGCTGCACTGACAGCTAATCCCCACTAGTTGACACAAACACCCACTTCACACTTAATTCCTGTTACATTCAGAGCCTTTGTTTCATTTCCATTTAGTGAGAGGAAAAGGAATATGATTTGGCTGTTTGTCTGAGCTCAACTAGCATAAATCACTATCTGACGCCCATGGTGAAAAATGAGCATCTTCCCCTGTCAGGAGGAAAGTCTATGAGGAGTGACAGGTAGTGCTGAGCCTCTGAAACTCCTTTCTGCTTTCCTGCGAGGCTATGTTGCTTTGAGGAAACATTTCTGAGGAATTCTATGAATAGTGACAGAGTACAAGTTGTACTTTATAATGCTGAATAATTCACACATCAGTATATGGACAGAAAGCTCTAAGTTATCTTATACTCAGATGAAAGATAAACATCCTTATTATAAGAAAGTAGTTGATATAGGTACACTTCCCTTGTGGACTCCATGTATGAACCCAGCCTGACCAGATGGATACATAGTTCCCATGTCAAGCAATAGCATTGCTACTGATTTCAAATTGTTTCAAGAGAAAACACCCTTGTAATCTGAATATACACATAATCTACAGTTATAGATCTATATTGTACTGCTGTTTTGTACAGAAAATCAGATTTACACAACAGTGTTTAATAAACATTGGCTCTAGCTATTACCTGGATTGTCATACACTTTGGAAGAATTTTAAGACTTAATGTAGTTTAACAGTAGCTACAGTGCACAGAGGTACCATGACTGCTCTCATGCTGGAATTCCTCTAATCCCCTCAAGGTAAAAGAAATGTTACAGGTGGGAGTCAGGTCCTCTTCCTCTGAAATGCCTCCACTGTACATCAGTGCTAGGAGCCAGTGCTGACCTATGCTGAGGCATTTTGACTTCTGTTTGATGCTGCAATGATATTTCCAGCACCCTTGTTAAAAAATCATGGGCTTTACTCAGCTCCTGAGCCTGTTCCAAGCTAGAGAGCACATCTTTCCACTACCACAGCCTGCTGTGACACCTGCTATCATTTACCAACTTCACATATCTCATTTCAAGGTCTTCGCCTCAACATAAATTTTTGAGAACTTCAAGTAGAAACCTTTCTGACAACTGACATAGTCTGGATATAGCATGGAGTAAAACTTCCAGATCCAGACTGAGGGATTGACCTGAAACTATCCAAATCCATAGATGTGTGTTGTGAGTTCCCCTTCCTAATGCTGTCTAGTGGATTCTCTATACTAGATGAAAGGAAAACTATGTCCCATGAGGGAAATAAGAAAATAATAAGGAGAAACTGTATCTCTACAAATCACTCCATTAATAAGGTGAAAAGATTCGGTCATATCTCCACAAATACACGGAACATAAGACTAGATGGGAATCATTCCATTGTCATGCCCAGTTTCCCAGGGACATGAGAAATCCTTTACACATTCTACCTTTATGCCTTCTGTTACTGATTTCCCTCCTTCTGTCTCTTCAGCTGGCAAATCTGACTTTGCCTGTTTCTCACACCATAATCTCCCTCTTATCACACACAGGGAATTAACAGCATGGAAGGAGGCTTGGAAAGAGGTAATGGAACTTCTGTTTGTGCTATTCTGGGGGATTTCCCTCTAAGTGGGTGTACTCTACCCAGTAAGGACTACTCCTGCAAAGTCCACGGACAATATTGCCACAGCAGTTGACATATCCATTTTCCAAATACATTTATCTTCCAGATGGCTGGAAGTTCTGGAGAAGAATGATCTCTGTGGGTGCATTTAAGATTACAGGCCACCCTTATGCAACATTATATGTTGTACTTATTGCTAGTATCAACAGTGGTAATGTGTTGCTATTTCACGGCCAATTCTTGATTTGCAAAGCACTGCGCCTGCAAATTACCCTTGATTTGTTTGCATCATTTACAGCTAACAAATCTCCCAATACACAAGTCGACATGTCCATCTTATTTATCACTGCAGTCTTTTTATAATTCAGCATTTCTCAAACACTAGATTTGCTTATTGCTCTCTTTGCACAGAGTAATGTCCCACTATCATGCTATTTATATCACAAAATACCAAAGGCTAAATTTGAAAACACAAAGTTGAATAACTGTATGCTTTGATTAGCAACCATAAAAGGTTGCTTATAAAATAGAATGACCTGGAACTGCAGCTTCACATTTCCTGATATCACAGGTATCCTGTTATTGTGCCTCAGTCAACAGATACACCAACAGAGCAAGGCAGCTACCAGACTTTATAAACTTGCTCCTAAATCTGTATTGCCAACTAGCCTGACTATGATATGGAGTCCCACAACTAGTTTCATCAATTATTTTAGAAAGTAGGAACCTGTTTGATATAAGCCAATATTCCTGTATCAGTCAAATATGAATAACTTCCTCAGTACATCAGATGTCTTAGCATTAAGGAAAGGCCAAAACCAGTTATAGTTACCCTGGGTGGAATGATACAAATTATCTTTCAGACTTATATATTTAAATTAGCATTTACAGACCAGCAATGATTGAGTCCAGATCACTGATACACACTGCAGTCTGGATATCAGCAGTCAGCTATTATTGTCATGACTTAAGTTCAAATTTGATCATCTTTGTTGCTTTTATCAAGAGGCCAAATGACTGTAAAAGATGTGACTGGAACCCCTTACTCTTGGCATGTGACTTAACATTTACTACTGGTTGGCTGAAGGCTAATATCTCTACAAAGTGCTTGTTTTGCCTATTTCTATTGCCATGTTGGTAGACCTCCCCTGTTTCTCTATCAGTGTGTTTATTAATCACTATCAGGGATCACTCAAGACAAGAGACACTGCAGTACTTACATGAGACCGGGCTCAATAGGATGAGGTTTAAGTTCTACCAGATGGGCGATATAAAAAGAACCATCACTGTGTGGTTGCTAGCAGTTCTAGTAGGATAATACCCTCAAAACAAGACTGAAGTAGTAATGCCATACAAACATGTCTGTCTCTGCATTGCTGTGGTTCAAGAGTCACTGGGGGTTTGCCCATTGGTAGTGGCTGCACTGGATTCCCCTACCTTAGCCTGAAACAGTCTACAGGTACAGCATCAGTTCCAGAGGGCAGGGTGCTCTGTTTGTTCAGAACTGAAATCCACTAGTGAAGAGGCATGGAAATACTGCCCTACTGTTATCCATGTTATGTCTTGCCTGTAATTAGGGAATTCAGCTTTCTGGCTTGGTCAATCCAATTCTGCCATAAATGGTACATTCATTTTAAGTTTTTGTTCCTCCAAAGTGAAAGATTAAAATAAAGACATAAGTCCCATTTCCTCCAAGTTATGCAATTACCTCCTTTAATAGTTTCAGAAGCCACATTCCTTTCCCCTTCCTCTCTCTCCTCCCTCCAAAATCCAATCTTGCTGCTAGAGATTGATTTTACTGTTATTTACTAATATTCTGGATAGTCAAAACTGAAGTGTTATTTCCACATGGCTTGATTCTTCTGTTCTAAAATTAATGAAGTCTTTTCAAGAGGTAGACATCATGACTATTAATAAAAAACACATTTAAATTGAAGGGCAAGGCCAGGCATTGTGACAACAAACGTTCAGGTACTTCAGAACCCAATCTAACAGCTGAAGTTATTAAACCACAAGAATTTGTTGTGGGATCTTGCAGAGAATGTGGATACAGTCTTGAAGAAAATTTCGCTCATTTCCCATAGGAAAACAGATCTCAACTTAATAAGATTGCTCCTGACAAAAAGGGAATAAAAAATGCTGCTTTTACTAACAGATTGAGGAAATACAGAACTGTTTGCAAGGTTTTTTTGACACAGATACAAAAGCAACAGGCAAAAGAACATTGCTTATGAATCAAACCTCACTTTATTGAGATTCTGATATTTTTAATAGATTGGTCAGAATGAGTTTAAATGATTCCCCGTGGCTTTATCGTATATTATTTTGCATTTGAAATTGGGCAGCAAATTCCTTCTGAGGAGAGTGGCAAGGAGAATGGTTTGCTTCCCATCCAGGGTGAATTTTGTGGTCTTGTTCATTCTGACAAGAGTGTGCACATCCTCTGGGTGATGTGTGGCACATCCATTGATAACATCACCAGCATCCACTGCTTTCAACTACTCTCATGTACTTTAAAAACTTTTCAAAGATGTTTCAGTGTCCCACTCAGTTATGGTAGTAGATCTCTTAGGAACGACTAGGATCAGCTGAACTAGCTTCTGTCTTAAAAACCCTTTAGATGATCCTAAGACAGGGCATCCAATGCTACAGAGAGAAAAACGGAGGAATAGAAAAGATAGAATTATTTCTTCCTGTGTTTGAAAAATGTAATCATTATATATGTAATATAGGCCAAAACCAGGTTTCGTACAGTTAAATTATGAAAATTGTCAGTATATCTAAATCTATATGAATATGCACAAAAAACCCACTTAAAGTTATATGACACTTCTGAAATATCCTATTTGTCTTTCAGTCCTTTCTTCTTTTCTTATGTGAACTTTCACAGAGTCCAACCCTTCCCTA